>NC_134700.1:200322345-200434845 GCF_043290135.1 Rhipicephalus microplus
TGGTTCCCCCGCAGACGCGTCTCACATGTAGCCCGGTGACGATCCGCCCACACACGCAAAAAGGGAGACGCCCTCATCGCGTTCCATTCTGACCGACCCCGTCTCATAGGCTTTCGCCGAATACACTCTGGAATTTGCAAAGTGTCCTTCAATTTTGAACTGCTGTGTACAAGAGATGCGTTTACGTACAATAGAAAGCTGGTTAAGGAAAATGCGAGTGATGTGTACATAATTCGCTTTCTTTCGTTCGTTTTACAGGACATGGCACGATCTTCAGGCATCTCGATTCACCTCCGAGAACTGTGGGATATAACACCTATTCGCCAAAACATTCAATCAGTTAAGGGTGAGGCTCACGACGTTGTTGCGAGTGTGGCCTGAAAACAACGTTCCTGATCATGAGAGATACTGGTTACAACACAGGAGACGCTGAAAACTGCACACAAGTGCGAAGGAAAGAGACAAGACATCCAATAAAGAAACATCGTGGGGCGTATGTGGGTCTCAGTCAATATGTATACATACGCACCAAGTCGTCGGCGAGGATGAAGACAATGTTTGGTGGTTGACGTTGTACAGCGGCCACCTCCAGTGCAGCAAGGTGCAGGGCTGCCACGAGTGCTGTCACTATCTGTCGGAAAGACGACAGGTTAGAGCGGCCAACTCGCTGAACGGCATACGAATTAATTTTTGACACTGCCTCGATGCACGCTTCAAGATTACTTGATGGTGCCCACATGAACTTGAAGTAATAGGAGCAAAAATTGACCCCGGATTTCGCCTTCAAAATATTTTGCCAGGTCTCTTTTGATTAGTTCAGTGGAGAAAATGTTGCTTGATGAATGAAGGCTGAGCTATCCCTTAGTTTGAATTTCGCGCCAGCGCTGGTTCGACCTTCACTGTGACGCAGAGGAATTCAGTAGGTTCTTTCCGTATATGTGTGGTCTTTGCGCACGAAAAGTACTCGATTATTGCCGAGTTGAATGCTTCATTTGGTCATAATGGGATGTATCTTTTTCCTAATAAGCACGGTTTATAGTTACTGACGTCACTGAATGTCTCAGTTGGCGAGAGTACTGTACCACGGTAAAGCACCATGGTCGCCACTGTTGTTTCAAGTGTGAAGCACTATATGTGCTTCACACAGTGTGGCCAAGCTGTCACATGCTTTCTTATGCCGTCGTCGACACTTGGCATAGCGCAAGCAAAAGCACATGTAGCAGATTGAGCGCTCGCTCGCGCTAAAAAGAAGCCTTCTTCCACTCGTTCATCGAGCGCCTTCATGATGATACAAAGTGCGGACGTAACTTACCCGTCTATAGTTTACTCTTACATTACTTAATATATAGCTTACTCTACTATATAGCATCTCTGGACACAGCGATTCCTCGAAGATAGCTTGCACCCATCACTTCACCGTTATTGATAGCACACCCTGCTTCTAAGCATAAGATTTCCTGGTTATTAATGTCTTAATATACGCCCAGAGCAGTCTTTGCAAATGCGCACTTTTACTGGGCAAGCGGTATTACAAGTCCATCGTAAGGATGGTTTCCGCTCTCGGTGATGGAAAGTTGCGTGAGTCAGAGGAATAAAGTCTTCGCTGAGATTATATTTCTAACTTTCTTCGCCACCCTTCTACTCGCCACCCTTCTACTCAATCTCGGTCTTTTCTGCATATTGACGTACAACTGCTCACTTAGTCACCGGACGCAAAATAACGGCAATCGCAACCAGAAAAAAAATGAACGGCAGGTCAGTTTTTTTTTTTTTTACAAAAGATCTACCGTTAATTTATTCTCTTGTTTGCCAAGCATCTTTACAAGACAAAAAAGAAAAAAAGTTATTTTGCAATTTTATAACAGAAGTCATTCACGTGCTTGTGGCTCCACCTAATAATCCTCATTAGTGCCAATGTGATGCTTCAGCTGATGAGCGGCGTCCATTCACCTCTCAGTACCAAAACTAGGGTTAAATAACTGATTGCATTACACATGAGGAATGTGTGATAACTGCATGGCACGTCACAACAATGAACTGTGGGCAGATAATCTATTCAAGCATATAAACGCATTTGAACTCATGTTTTGAAAGTTGGAATATTATTATACGAACCTGGATCGATGCTGGCATGGTTGTCGTTTGAAAGATTCGTTCCCAAAACTCTGATCGTTCATCCGTAGGCTGCTTATATATACATTTACAGCGTCACTGCTCGCTCCCAGCTCTTGCAATGGATACGGTCACATGACTTGTCCCGTGGAGGTGACTGAACTCATCATTTGGCAAGCTCATATCTAAACACGAAATAATAGAAGCTCTGCAGCTTTGGCCCACCACGTGCTTATCTTACGAATGGACGCCGTGCTTCGTGTACGAGAAGACGGCGCCAGACTCGGTATTTACGGGTTCTGTACATTTCCCGATACGCAAAGCACTTCCGGGCTCTCCGTACAAGACCAAATTGGAAATCTGTTCAATTGCTATCGTCAGGGCATTTTTGGTTTGCTTTCGCTCCTCTTTTTTTTTTTTTCATTTTGAGAGGCCACCGGCACATGTTGGGACGTGCAAGTGGGCAGTGGGAAATGTACGAGTGACGCGAACTGGTGAGCGTCAAAACTAAGAGTGTACCTCAGTGATCGATCCCCTCCATGATCTTCAGAGTTGGCCACCCTTATATTAAATCAATATGGCCATGAGGTGAATATGGAACTGAAAATCTGGCACACTGTCAGCAGAAATCTCCAGAAAGCTCACTCGCTCACTCGCTCACTCACTCAATCAATCAATTCATCAATCAATGAATCAATCAATCATCAGAGACCAAATTTGTTTCATTATATTTTTTCTGTGACAGTAGTATTTGAGAATCTTGATGATCTTTGTGACTGTGTTACACCAGTGCTGCTAGGGTCGATGATTTGATTTATATGTGGGGTTTAACGTCCCAAAACCACCGTATGGTTATGAGAGATGCCGTAGTGGAGGGCTCCGGAAATCTCGACAAGTTGGAGTTCTTTAACGTGCACCCAAATCTGAGCACACGGGCCTACAGCATTTCCGCCTCCATCGGAAATGCAGCCTCCGCAGCCGGGATTCGATCCCGCTATGTGCGGGTCAGCAGCCGAGTACCTTAGCCACTAGACCACCGCAGCGAGGCGCTGCTCTTGTCGAGATTTACCACGTGTCGCCATAATTAACCTGTACGCGTGCTCATCGTCCCCTATGATAGAAGACGAGAGGACGACTGCAGAGAGAAGACAGAAAGGCACTAATTGAAAGGAAAAAGAACAAGTGAAGAAAGAAAAGAAAAATAGGGAGAGACAGACACTAAAAATATAGAAAAAAAAAGAGATCATGCATAGCCACGTATAACACAGTAAAGCAAAGGTTGGGAGAGAGAGAGGGTGGAGGTCTAGCCAAGCCAGGACCAGCTAGGCGCCCACCTAGCCTTGCGTGTAAAGCATCTAAAGAGCGTGACGAAAGCGAGGACGTCTTTCTTTTTTTTTTTTTTTTACGGCACGCTTTCAAAGTAGGGAAGCCATGTATGCAACGCGAGGTCGTTGCTCTTTGAACCATGACGTCGAACAATGTAAAAATAACACACAGTCAACAATAACGACCACGACGAGCAAGTGGCACTACATACAGTGATCAGGAATCGAGAATCTTTTTTTTTTCACCCTTTACACCTTTCAGGTACTGCTAAACTTCTATATCTCTCTCTCCACGGTTTTTTTTTTTTTTTGCAATCGCCATCTCTCTCACACACAGACACACGCACACATGCCATGGAGGGCTCCGAAAATTTCGTTCGCCTAAGCACATGGATATTTTCACCTACAACGATAATGCGGCGCCTAGCCGGCGCCCGTCATGTCATCTAAACAAATCACAGTTGCATTTAATTAAAAAAGTCGTAAGCACCGTTCCTTGACGGGGGGCCGCTCCAGCTGGAAAAAAAAAGAGATAGGCAAGAAGTTCTTGCAGAACTAAATACAGCTCGCTTTCATGCGAACAATTTTACTCGGTGATCTCATTCGTTTGCGCTAGCCTTCGTTGATGTCTCTTGTATAGGTGTGTACGTGTCACCGGAAGAAACGCGTACGCATCGGTGATATAGTCAAGCCACTTTGTATTGACCTGCAGATGGCGGGATGTTAGGCAGTCGAGATGACAATAGGCTTGCATCACGCTCACAGATACGAGTTGCGGCGTGGCTGCCCACAAATGGAGGAAGATAGAACAAAGGCTACGTTCGAAAGTTATAGCGCGAGAACAAAACGACGACACAGAGACAAGAAGGACACGAAAGACACGACGTGTCCTTCTTGTCTCTGTGTCGTCGTTTTGTTCTCGCGCTATAACTATCGTCATGCCATACCAACTAGCCCAAGCTGCCACACTTTTACGTTGGAAAGCTTTAAGCATCGTTATTAATACTCAGTAATTTATGTTAAGTGTATATTACGTGCAAGTCTTTGCAGTACACGTTCCTTTCCTCGCGAATGAACGAAGTAGACAGAGTGTCATCGCTCTTTATTGTTCACGCGTGGTTTGCAGGCGTCCTGCCCATCACGGCTCCTTCAACCATCTTGCGCTGCCGCGCCCTTTCCGTCCCGCGGTGACTCGTCGAATTTGCCGGCCGGGCCGCCGGCTTGCGGCAGCGGTGACGTGTGGACGAATTCCCTGTCGACGGAGCGCAGCAGTCGCAGCGTGGCCACACACAGCGCGGCCACGAGCAGCGCGAGCACGGCGATGGTCAGGCACGCCTGGCAAGTGCTCAGCTCGCTCGGCGGAAGGGTCCCTGGTACGCTCCGCGATGACTCAGCCGGGGAAGGTGTCATGGTGCCTGCGGCGTATGAAAGTATGTGGCGCAACTCTTAAGTATTAGGAGTACCATGATGGGACCAAGGAGGATTAAAGAAAAAATTGCTGGAGTGGAAGCTCCCGCAATGCCTTGCCAGCAGAAGTGGAGCCACCTTTCGCCACTGCCAAGATGGCGGAAACGTGCTCTTTTCCGGTAGTGCACACTTAAAGATCAAGTGGCTTCGATATGTTATGTAAATGCTACGTTAGTTCTATATTAAAGTATAGTTGTTCCCGACGAAACAACACACGAAAACGAGTATGGATGACTGAATCTTCAAAGAACTTTGCCTCCAATTATAGGCTCACTAAGATGGCCACCAAAGTCGCCATCTTGCCAGAGGAACGGCTTCACTTCTGCGCAATCATTTCCACTCCAGCAATTTCTTTAATCCTCATTGGATGGGACTACCGCATGGAGTGTTGCGGCGCGTGTCTCGCACTTGACTGATTCGATTTGGAACGGCCAGGAATGGACGCGCTGTAAGTGTGCTCCGGCCAATAAAGTCGCCCCGATTCCATCGAGTAGGCTTACTTTCTTCTACAACAAGTTCGCCGTTGCTTTGCCGAAGCTCGGTTTTCAGGCTACAGTGAGGCCATAACGCTACAAGAGAGTGCCGTGTGTCGTCGTCCCTGTAAAGTGTTTATAATATTTGTCCTCTTTGCGCTACGAAAGTATGCATTATTAATTGCCACAGCTTTGCCGAGCACTCGTCGTAAAGCATAACAGTAAGGTATTGTTTTGGTTAGCGTGAACCGTGAGTACACACGGCAGAGGTGTAACTGATAATTGTCCGCGCGGGCACTGATCTAGAAGGAAAAACAGGGCGGTATGTGAAGTGAAGCCTACAACACAAAAGACCTGTAGTCATCGCGTGCTTCTTACAGGGCATTAATAAATGTTATTCCATCCAATCATACCACTTGAAAAATATTTGTGTCCATAGTGCATACCACGCCTGCAAGGTCCGTCATTTCAGTGCATCTTATGTCTCTTGAACAGAGAAACCCTTAGTGATGGAAGTTAAAGGCTAAGATACGGTAGATCCTGATTTGCTGCCATCCAGGCAAGCCAATCGGAATCTTGCCTCGCTCGAAGCGATGACTATGACGATGATTATGATGATGAGTTATACATTATTGTCACCATCATAATCATCGTCAGTCATACAAGAACTGGATGCCGGAATTGTTTATCAACTGATTCGCTGTACATGAACTAGCTTTAAACATACTACCGTTATCCCAGATATATAAATTTTGCTTGGCAACAATGATCTTCTGTGAAAACAAACACGATTATAACGCCTTCTCAAATATTTAACCAGACAATTAAGGGGCAAATAATCTACGCACATCATCACTGACGGTATCAAGACCGAGGACTAACTACGACACCAAAACTTTAGATTATCAAAAACCTTTATTCTGTTGCATACTCATCCTTAATCAAACTGGTCAATAAAAACACGCATATTTCTCGTTTAAAAAACAAGCTACTTCTCTTTTTTCGTTTGAAAAACCAGTAGAGCTATATCTCTTGTCTCCTCAAACGTGTAATACATTTTCAATGATGTATCATAACATTCTAATGTTTACCTTTTGCTTTATATTGTGCATCCTTCATCTGCAAAGACTATTACTTCCACTATTATAGTTTTTATCAACTCTTCTCTTATATTAACACTTTCAGACGCTATGTACACACTTTTGTACACCACTCGTTTTCGTTATTTGCATCAAGTAGAGGCTAAGAAAGAGCAAGATATATCGTTCATTAGATGAATTGCACCTCTTGCATGATTGATTCGTCCTCATTTAACCTCATTTTGCAGTGAACTGATAAATATGATCATTTTTCTGAAGGCGCTATACAACGTTTGACGAGTCGTGCGCTGTGCCGCTTCCTGCAATCAATGCGAAAAGCAGAAATTTTCCTTGCTCACAATTGACATAACCAAAAATAAATTTGCACTATATTTCTAGTTTGAGACTAGATTCTATTTATGCCAAAAGTAAGAATCGATGACTTCAGGACAAATAGATATTTAATTGCAACTTAATTAGAACGAGTTACTATGACACACATATATTCAACAATTATCTCGTTATTTTTGTTGCAATAGAATATTGAGTACCTTGAAGTAAAACATTGTAGTGATTTGACACATTTGCAGACATTTCTTAATAGTTGGCGCCTGAAAGGGTTAATGACAAAGTGCTTCTTTTTATTTTTATTCTTATTTGCTGAATGTGTAATAAACAGTGTAATTATATTTGAAATGGTCTCACTCGTTGTACTCCTGCAGTGCTGTCGGACATGTAAGTTCAGGTTAAAGGCATTGTCAGTAAACATGAGTGTTCTTTTTTTACCTTACCTCATGGACATATTTCACACTGGGAACTGTGTACATATGCGTGAAATGAGCAAGCAATTGAAATCGAAATGAATTTATTTTGAAATGCTGTATAATTATGGAAGAAAAGGCGAACAGGACAACGTCCTTTGTTTCTGAAGCTGACGCATATATGCCTCTGCTGACAGCGCTTTCTCACGGAACTTGTTAATTCCGTCACTGTGTGTACCACCGCTTGTAGCGTCTTGCGTCATTACACAGCTTTTTACACGACTTGCTCAGCTTATTTTTAATTGGCTACTTTGTTAGGCACGATGCGATTTGGGAATGACCGTTTTAAGTTGTATATACATCTTTGCTTCGTAAAGCCAGAATCAATCCATTATGACTTTTTGACGCGACCAACAGAAATGAGGGGAAGAGGGTAACAAGGTCACCTTACCGAAAAAAAAAAAACATTTTGTCATTTATCCTGCAGTAACATAAACAAATTTACGACTCAGTGAGCGCGAGATGATTCGCTCTTTGAGGTTATTAAGGTGGAAGCGTGTTGTGGCAGCCAGCTGTTCACTTTCGTTTACAGCAGCTGCGACTTTGTCCCGTGACTTCACAGTCGACCGTGTGTGCGGCGAGTGGATGCAAGGATCGGATGTCTTGACGGCCAGCCCTCCGCGTGGAACCCAAACACACGATTCTGTTGCAAGCGCGTTATACGAACGTACATGTAAGCAACACGCGATGCACGAGAGCCCCCGCGGGTTGGCATCACGTGGTACGTCTACGAGGTTCTCTTAGTCCTGCGCCTGGTACTGTGGTCGTGCTTCCGTCTTTTACAATGCCTTCAAGATATCACTCCACTCATTCGCGCTGTCTTGCACTGTCTTGTGATAATTAGTTCATATAGCGTGTCGATCAGATGCATATATTGTCAATCGGCCCGCCGCTTATACGCTGTACAGTACTCACGGTTGAAAGAGGGCAATTCAATGATAACTAACCCACATGATTTCGCTTTCATTGTCTTTAGTACGGGTCATATTGACTTAATTTCGTCTCAAACACGTTGATCAGAGCCAACATTATCTCTGCAGAGACCAGATTCATCGCCACATAACATGGTTACTACGAGCAATTGTGCGTACCATTCGTAATACTATAAAATTTGATGTCCAATTTGAATTCGTGAGTACTGTACTGCACATGTAAACACAAAGATGGGCCAATATTCGATGCTTATTCGCAGCCATGCGATTATCAACTTTAATAGAGCCTATAGTTTGCGTGGCCACTGGACACTCGGACAAGTTCAGGCCAGAAAAAAAATACTGCATGAAAAGATAAATAGAATAAACTACACCAGGAATGTAACTGGTGTCTATTATCATGGTAATGCAGACGGCTCAGTATGGTGACTCGAAAGCTTTCCACCATCGTTGCCGAAAATGTGCTGGCTTGTTTAAAGAGATTATCGAGGATCGGCGTTGTGGAAAATGCGCCAAGTTTTCGAACCCACGTGCTTGCACGCGGGGTACGATACCTGGTGAGAAATGCTACGGTATATGAAACTATATCACATTAATGTTAAAAAATCGCCAGTTCTTTTCTTGTCTTTCGGTATATCTATAGGCACTGCAGAGCTCGAATTCTGCCATCGGAACATTTTTATATTTTGCAGTCAGAACGCATATGCGCTGTGCTTACGTCATTCGTGTCCGAAAGCGTGTGACATCATCGATTAGACAGGCATTACCCGTCCACAAGTCATTCAGCAAGCTTAACGATTTCTCTTTGTACTGTTAATTAAGCGAGTAGAATGAGTTTACCGCTCGGGTTCTCTTCGCAGCCGGGCAGCGCCGGCGGCCTGGCATCCGAAGCAGCGCGTTCGTGGACGTTGTTTTGGTCACAGCGGTCGGTAGTGACCACCTCCCGCTCGGGTGAGGAGCCGGACGACGTTATCGCGACCGGCCGTCCGGGCTCGTCGTGCGAGTCCCGCCCGGCACCACTTGGAGATTCGGGGAGGTCTCCACTCTGAACGAGAGGGAGACTCGATGGCCGACCAGTGAAGGCAACGTCGATGCGATGCTCGCCGCCTTGCTCCATTTCTTCTTCTCCTAATCGCGCGAGGCAGAAATGTCCATTGTCGTTGTTTCCCGGGAAAATGGCACAACACACCACTAGAAAGAGACAGGGAGAAAATCTTTTATTCCTGCCAGGGATCGGCAGTAGAACTTGTGAAAAAAAAAGAAAAAAAAAGGGGGGGGGGATATGCGATATGCATCTACGCTCGGAATCACCCACGCATCGTAACTCATTTTTAGCGCACACGGACAAAGAGAGGGAACAGCACCAGTGCTACTATCAACTGAAGGCTTTATTCAGAAAAGGAACACATGTATATCAATGTTGCCACCCGCTGCCCATGCACACCGTCGTACACTTTCAAATCCATGTCTATCGTACCGTATCTTGGTTGGTTGGTTGGTTCCTCAACACCTTGGGGCAACCCACCTAGGGGGATAGGCCATGAATGGGACGATGCCTTGCTTTTTAAATTAATTCACTTCTTGAAAGAGAGGGTTGGATTAATTAGGTAATATTGGTAATAATAAGAAGGTGTTAAATTTCTAAACAAAAAAACCTTGAAAAGAAAACATAATAAACATACAAAAAGAAAAAAATATACATAAAACAACTGAACTTACTTATCTTATGCGTTCATTATTTGCTTTACCAGCAACACTTCTTTTTGCAAAATTGTCACTGATGGGTGGCTGATACAGGATGATTGCCTAATGTGAAAAGTCTCCGCGATCTCTCGTGCGGTGCGATCATGGTGCCTAAACAAAACGATATGTATTTTAAAAGCGTACCACGCATCCACACTTTGCACAATGTACGGTCAAATGCGTCAGCGGCCTGCTCTTTAAAGATGACTGGTGCTTCTTTAAGCGAATGTCTATGCAGCGACCATGCAGTCTGCCCCACATAAACTCGTCGACATGTCAGAAAAACACAGTAAACAAGGTTAAACGCACATGTAACAAAACAAACCTTGTGCTTAATCTTGCAAGTTTGTGCGCCTCCTCGTCTGACAGCATCCAGCTTTTTTCCTAACCATGGGACAGAGCTTAGCCAGTTTATTCTTGGCCATGAAAACAACATTTAGCCCATACCTATGGGCGGTCTTTTTCATTCGGTGTGATAGCGCATGTATACGTACAGTATCACCGCTAACCTGTCACGTTCACGTTCGTGCTGGCTGGTTGTATACTTTGATATCATCTTCAATTACTGTAATTTACTTTTTGCCATCTCTCAGTTCATTGTTAACTACCCTAAATCAGTTCTTACTTCACTTAACGTCCACTTCATCAGCAGTCGTTAAGCGTAATGAATGGCGCGCGTCCAAAAGTTTCACCATCCATCGTCTTTTTGTATTTTGTATTGTCTGTGCTCACGCTTATAGTTACGCCACTATCAGTTGGGGGTGTAGCTCAGATGGCAGAGCGCTCGCTTAGCATGCGAGAGGTACGGGGATCGGCACCTCCACTAACTTTCTTTTTTTTTTTTGGTAACAAATCAAATGTTATTAAAGGAACCGTCAGCGTTATGCGATATGCTTCATTAGTAAATAAAAAGAAACACGCATCTCCACTCCATGTGTGAATCGTGACGAGAGAGCGAAGCACCTATCGTTCGATGCATGTTATTGTAAATCACATCGTGACATGGCACACTCGCGCACGTAGATGAGTGACAACGCGATCGGTCGAGTTCTATAGATTCCACTTTCCCTTCATTATTACTGCTTAGTGGTCCGTGAAATAGGGGGCCAACGGTTCTTCGAGTGGTCCTATAGGCAATTAATATGTTGCTGTTATCTCTTAAAGTTGTCTGAATGCTGCTAATATTTTCCTGGAATCTCGTTGGAGCAATGTTTCCAAGAGATATTGTCACAATCCTAGCATTGCGCAACATATTTTTTTGTAATCGGGCAATGTTGTCACCATGTGCGCATCTATAATGTCCAATTGAATTGAGAAATAATGGCGGCAGAGAAACGAGGCTCAAACGTGCTGTGTTTGACATCCGGCTTCAATAGGCCGCTTTTAACTGCTCCCAATTCTCCCCTTCCTGCAACGTGTATATCTGCGCAATCAATGCAAGACATCGACAGTAATTATGCTAGACCTTCACTCCCGGGAAAAACTTCAGCGGTGACGGCCAGCCAGTGCTTTTGTTGGTTGGCAGTCGTATAATGATCAATCGAAGTTTAATGGTAAATATTCGTACCTTAATTAGTAAACCAGTGAAGGACCATAGTACGTCACATATATCTACAATTAAGTAAAACGTTCTTTCCAAAATGTATTTCTAGTTAACGCGAAGGAACCCATATGGTTTCTTGGTAACAGGGGTGGCGCGAGGATAAATACCCAACAAAGGTGGCACGGGAGCGCCCCCTGTCGCTACTTCATTAAAGAATCAGATGCATAATTCAAAAGTTGGCATCCCAGCGACAAGAGGGATGCGCTTTTGCCCCCAATTCAAGCTTTCAGTATTGGTCATATTATTTACGGACTGTAGTTAAAAAAAAAACAATCATGAAGTATCTATGCTTTCCTTGGCTTGGTTGATTTTCTAACAGGAAAAAAAAAAGAACCTCCCGAACGATATTTTTCTTATAAAGAATGTTGGTCGAAAAAGCTTCGGAGGAAATTTTCGTTAAAAAAATTTGGCAGGTCACACGCACCTGGGAATCAACGTTATGCGAAGCGTGTGGAGGTAAGGTGACCGTGTTGCAATTTTATTGTGTGACACGTCATGAAATGACGCTAAATATATGTGCAAACGTTGCACGCACAGACATATGTTGAAAAGTTGCAGACGTTTATATAATCAGTTATTCACACTTACGCAACAATGCCAACTGGAACATACGTATTAGCAACACCAAAAGCTGCCCCGCCGCGGTGGTCTAGTGGCTATTACTCGAAAAATTAAATTGCTGCACAAACTTGAAGAAAAAAAACACAAGGGAGACAGGAAAGAGCGCAGTCCTGTCTCCCTTGTGTTTTTTTCTTCAAGTTTGTGCAGCAATTAAATTTTTCAAGTATGAACCAACTAGTCTGCAAAAAAGTATTGCTTCGGCTATTACTCGGCTGCTGACCCGCAAGTCGAGGGATCAAATCCCGGCTTCGGCGGCTGCTTTTCCGATGGAGGCGTAAATGCCGTAGGCCCGTGTGCTCAGATTTAGGCACACGTTAAAGAACCCCAGGTCGTCGAAATTTCTGGAGCCCTCCACTACGGCGTTTCTCAAAATCATAAAGTGGTTTTGGGACGTTACACCTCATGTGCAGATATCAATCAATCAACCCCGAAAGCTTATATGAAGCGCTGATACTCGCAAGGATGCTGGTCTTGAACATTGCCAAATAAATCAACTTAAGCGTATGGCAACTAACCACAATTGACGTTAACCCGACGTGACAGATATATGTGTAATGTTTATAAAATTGGGTAGGCAGCACTGCAAGCACTATTGACGTTTCACGAAGATTAACGTCTATTTGAAAAGTAGTTCCGAGAACTGGCATAGCTCTGTGGTAAAATGCTTCATTGCCACGCAGAATGTTTGAGTTCGATTCCAGCTGGGACCCCTGTCATTTATTCTTTGCATTCGTGGGGTCGACGCTACCGATTTTGGATATTTCTTAACGCTCGCGCGTTAAATTTGCCCATGTGGGTTCTCGTCGTTCTTGGGTATAGATACTAAGTGTCTGTAACTTGTGGCACATAACAACATACCAGCGGCACATAGTCGCCTCGTGGGTATGTGCCACTGTCTGGCGGGACGTGTTTGACGACGTACGTGACGGAATTGTGACTTTATTGACGTCTTGAGCAGCGCGTCTTATTCGTCAAGCCGTCTTACCCTCCCATGCTAATTTTGGTTCACGTCAAGTTAAGGGGGTGACCACGAGAGCATCCAAACGTAAGCGGCTAGATAGATAGATAGACAGATAGATAGATACGCTCAAAATTGCCGAAGTTCGCTAAGAAATGCTTCGCATTTAAAATCGCGGGTTTTACGTGCCATAAACTCACAGGCCAAAACAACCCGGAACACGCTGGAACAATTGCATTTCTGCGACTTGAGAGGCTTATTATCCGACCGAGATGGGACGTTCGGTGGATCACGTGACTGCAGCGGGACTGAATGTCTAACGACACGGAATGTCCAACCGAGGCTCTCTGCCTAACGAGTCTGAATGTCCAACCGAGACGGAATGTCCAAACAGCCTGAATGCCCACTGTTGGACGTTCCGTCTTTGTGGACATTCAGTCTCGTTAGACATACAGGCCGCAAGCACCTAGACAGAGGTATACACAAGACTACTCAGGTAGACAAGACTACCTGAGTAGTCTTGTCTACCTCTGTTTTCGCTTCGCCAGTGCACGTGAGCGAGGGACTTTTGAGGGGAAACATCCCCTCCAGCTAACGTCATGAGGCACAGCCTTTAACCCCCGAGTATTTATGGGAGCGAAGCAGTAGACGACACTGAAGAGAGGACGAGCCTGTTCATGATGGTGATAATTTTTCTATCTATACGACACACGGCCGACCTCGAGAATGACAGCTCTGCTGCAAGGACTTCTAGCGCGCGCCTTGAAAGCGTTGCAGGCGGATGTTGGTTTTTTCGGCATTTGAAAGCGCGGGTGTGCTATACCGAATATACCCCAAGAGCGCTCTGTATACAGTTCAAGCATAACTGACACGGAAGTTCCTCAAGTTTTTTGTAAAATAATTTGGAACCATGCAATGTGGTCAAAGTACGAAATATCTGCAATCCAAGACGCATAATGAGGGTTAAACCAGTTGTAGCGAAGCCTTTGAACTTAGGGATGGGTTTCACTCTCGAGCGCCTTCACACTTTAACGCAGTTTACACTTTAAGGCGTGTTTGTCGGGTCAATAACTAAAATTCTTAACCATAATAGTGTTTTCGCCGATCAAAACACCCATAGCAGTGTGCTGCCAACACTCTAAAAATCGAGTACTTGGGGAGTATTTCTGCCACGCAACAATAACCGACATCTACTTCGCGTAATTTCCTCGCGTCATCGCCACGGTTCCGGCAGTTCGCGGTCAGGAATTAACGGTGCACGTGTCATCAGTGTGACATAGTATTCTTGATAGGAAAGTGGCGAGCGCCGCTTTTTTCAAGGAAACGCGAGCAGGTCAGAGGACGATTATTGTGGTGGGCAGAACTACTCCTCAATTACCCCAATTTTTTTTCAGAGTGAATGGCGTAAACTTTCTTTTTACTTCAATACCGTAAAGATAAAGTAGACCCGTCAGGCAACCTGATGACATCAGCATAGAGGGCGCACGTGGCACTCAGCGAACTTTTAAGCAGGAAATTGCCAAAGAAAGGATCTATGATAATACTCGGGGTAGTTCTCTACTGTTTGAGGCCAGGACGGGAGTATTGCGAACCAAGACATATCGGGCCAAATACGAAGGGGTAGACACAGAATGCAGTGCGTGTGGAGAGGAAGAAGAAACTGCCGAACACTTGATAATGTTCTGTAAAGGGCTTCCCCCTATAGTTCAGGACGATTGCGCAGAGTTTTTCAAAGCACTGGGGTTTAGGGACAGGGAGGGCAAAATAGTCTTTAAGCGGGTAGACTTAACTAGAAGGAGGTTATCTGATTTGTGGCAAAAGTCAAGGCACGAGGGAAAATTAAACCCTTCACTGAAAAGTACCCGTCCAACTTTACTATTTAAATGAAAAAAAAAGAGATAAATCTAGTGGTTAGTTCACTAAGTATTACGGCTAGGTGGCGTTAGCCGCCGCCCGATCTTTAGTGTACAGCCACATACATCCATCCGTCCATCCATACACACAACATAGCATATAGTAATGCTAAATTCCAATGGCAGATCGCGAGTGCTGGGCCGGATTGCGAATGGAGCGTGCAGATCCGAGTGGGACTGCTCTCGTCAAATCTGCGATTGGAACGCGCGCGTCTCGACGGGAGCTGAAGGTGAGCGGAAATCCAGCGAGGGAGCACGAGAGGGTGCGAGGGAGTGCAAAGCGTTTTCTGGTCATGCATCGGTGATTGGATGAAAGGCGGGCGCACAGAATACGTCACTTGAACTTCCGGTCGAATCCGCCGATTTTGGCGGAGCAAGAATTGTTGCTCCACGGAGCAATCCGTGATCTGCGGTTGCTCTCAATTAGCCACTGGAACACACAATTCACGTTTCCAATCCGCCATTGGAATGTGGTTGCTCCACTCAGAGCCGAAAAACTTGAACTGGATCTGCCATTGGAATTCAACATAAAATACCTGGTAGACCGGTGTGTAGCGGCGGCGCGCTCGTGCATCATTTGGTATACTATACAACGCCGGTGGGGATATATGTATTGCTGTTCCTAATAGAAACACATCAAACATTAACAGGACACACATAAATATATGATGTGCTTGTATATAGGTGTTCCTAAAGTAGGCATCTTTCAATCTAAACTCGCCTAAAATCTAACAACTGATTGAATTAGCGAGTACCCATTACCATCTTGTACGTTGTTTTATGGCCCACATGTGTTTCGAGAAGACAACAAGCAGGCTTAGCTCCTGAAGAGTGTGTTGGGAAGGAAAGTGCCTATAACGAAACACTTCAACCTTTTAATTATATCTTTCAATCACGAACCAATGATGGCGAAATTCAGCCACTATAGATCTCAAAGAATAATTCGATAGTCGATTGATTCGCACCGCTGAGAATCAGCCAGGGCGCCACAAATGGCCGCCCCAGAAGCAACCGCCACCCAAGCCGAGCGAACGCGAAACCCCTAGATCGAGGGTATCAACACGTCTCCGCCATAATATTTTTTAAAAATTATTCTGCAGCCCCGAAATTCAGTCTCCGGTGGGCCGGTATGGTGAAGCAAGATGCCAGCTAGGGTTGCTACTTGACAGAAGGCGTTTATCTTATCTAAAAAAAAAAAATAGGGTTGATCGCTGACATGAAAAGAACTTGAAGTCGGGTTTCGAGAAGCATACCGATACTGACCTTCACAATGCTTGAAATCTGAAGGACGAATCTGATATATTAGCTCAGACATATTTATTATTATAAAAATATTTTAAAATGATATAAAGGCTGTTACGTGCGGGCCAGCCCGCATACGTGTTTGAGATCCCTGATTTTTCATGCTAAATAACGTTACTCTATATATGTAGAAGGAAGGTCTTCCAAAACCGCACGCAAAGCGGCCTGAGAGAGATGGTATATATGGGGCCTCTTACGAAAGGAAGATGACATTTTATAGGTGTGGACGATATCGTCTATCGTGTGGGGACACCTCAAAAAGTAAGAAAGACCAACGCGTCAGTGTTCGCTGAGCATGCAAATGACCTCGCGCTTTCCCAAGCGTCCCTAATAAAGTTGTTTAATGTAATACATTTTGTTTTAAAAAATTAAGCAGCTTCGCAGTAGGGATATGAAGACTCAACCGTGCAGGGTAGCCTGTTTATCTTCAGTTTTCTTTTTCCATCCTTTCTTTTCTTCTTATCTTTTCCCTTTCTCTCTCTATTTCACGCTACTTCCTCTCTTTTTATATTCGTACGTGGTTTTGTGCCTGCGTTACGCCAAACACAGTAGTTTTCTTTTTTTTTTGCTGGTGCGCATAAGTAATTACCATAAAGACGCTCGAAGAAGAAGAGGAACAAGACTTCGCTTTTTTTTTGTGTGTGTGAGCGGGCGCTCCCTTATCATCAAGATGCTCGAAGAACAAGGAAACAACAACAACAAAAAAAAAGACTTCTTGGCGCGAGCGCACGCTCGATGTGTTACACACGGAGCGTGACGCCAAGCGACGATGACAGCATACTGCAGCACACACACGACAGCGTACAACGGCCCGGCCCACTGAAGTGCTCCGCACTTACCAAAGATGTTCTGTGACCGAGTGACTCATATCGAGAGGTCTTGAACGTGGTCTCAAGTCCAAAGAGTCGTTCAAGTCGTGCAATTTACCGGTCAGGTCTACCAGACCACAAAAATTGTAACCCCGCCTGTGCCAACACCACATCACCACCACCATTGAATCCAGGCGGAAGCCAAATTAGTACGCCAAGGCGAGGGGCATAGTTCCCTGTAGGCGAGGGGAGATCATGACGCCTAATCGGACTGCGGCGCCGAGGAGGGACGTGTAACTGGCCCGACTACGGAAAGGGCATACCGATATATTCATTTCTGTGTCCAATGACTGTAAATTTTTTTCAGGATACTTTCTCCTGATGCAAAATGCACGAAAAAAAAAATGAAGACATCTACAATTGCTTCTTAAGGGCTGTGGGCGCGAAGGCATCGTATCAAACGTCATTTGAACACCTGAATCAGCAAGCAGCAGCCTGCTCTGCGAACACCGTTAACACTCGACGTTTTGCCAGGACGGGAGCGTCATGCCAGATGAAGCAGCAGCGCAAGGTGACGAAGGCCGGCATGCGCGCAGCAGCGATGTGCCTGAGTGGGAACTTCACAGCCTGCACCAGACTTGGACTCTAAGCGCACCCAGAAATTTGTTCCTCAATTTTTAATGCTAACACTGCGCGACGATAGCGGAAGTCTCTGTGGCCAACCTTTATCCATTCCGATACATTCTGTTTTTAAGCGTAGGTAAATATTTATTCGTAGCGAACACCGAGGCGAATTGTTAGAACGCTAGCGAGAGTTTGCGCGAACAAGGAAGACCCCGATGACAGAGGCGCGCCAAGGGGTGACGTAGAGTGCCTCGATGCTCGGGTGACGTGGAGCAGCGCGGCGGGGCCCTCTCCCATCACGCAACCCCTGGTGCGCGCCAGCGTTTCCTTCCTCGCCCAGAAAACATTTGTGGCAGCGAACAGTGGGCTAGAAAAGGAAGCAAACAAGGTCAAACGCTGCCCTTCCCTCTCTATCTTGTCGGGCCCGTTGACGATTTTCTTTTTTCACAAGGAATTATGCTTAGTTTCACACTTTCACAATGAATACATCGAAACTGTCTTTGTAATGATTGAACTATGAAGTTTGAGATAGAACTGGAGAAAATTTCTGAAAGTGTCCGCACCATGCAAGTATACGCGGTGTGGTCTTGGGAGTAACCACGCCACATCGATAGCACGCATTCCACGAGGTTTGCAATCCATGATTTGATTGTTGGAATACATTAACAACGTGTTTGGCATAATATTTTGAAATTTATTCATCAATGAGCCTGCATTTCCGTAGAGTACACGTGTCAGGACACCTCGATGAAATATTTTCTTTAGACAGTGGATGTGGTGAGCGGTGATACGTAGAGGCGCTCAGGCGCATACAACGAAGTTCAATATGTAAAATCTTCATACTATACAAACATATTCAGCAGAATGCAAACAGCGAATTTTATTCCAATAGCAATTGCACGTAAGGCTGAAATTTTTAGACAACCACAGCATGTGAATAATATGAGGGAAAGCGTAGTTGCAAGTCAGGGCTGTTTCCGTAGAATTTTTCTTCCTGTTTACGGTGCTTCTTTATTTTAATCCTAAATATGGTACTAACCACCACAGCAGCATAATTAGCAGCGCGCCTGATTATACCCCTGTTATGATGGCTAGAACTTCTTGCTTGCAACATTGGCTGCGACGACAGCGCCACAACTTTCTACCGACCGTCGCGCTCTCTGCTGTGGACAATCGCAACGCCTGCAATCTCCCATGATTCATAGTGCCCGTAACGTTCGCGGTTAATGGCGTGCAGTGTCAAAGGTATGTCGTTTGACACGCTGAATCTGCCGGCAGCTTAACACTCCTCCGAAGAAGCCCTTGACCGACTATGCGCTTACTGCCGTCACCAACGCACCTGTGATTTCTAACGCCGCTGAGGAGTTTGAAGGTACGTTTTGTTTCGAAGGTTTTGTACATGATTTCTTTCTCTCGGAGGCGTATCGGATCTGTCGTGCACGGGGATCTCATAACGGAAAAAAAAATTATTCTGGTTACTCCTTCTTCTTCGAAACCAGGATTCACGGTGGTTAGAAACGTGTGGTCGGCGACCGCGGTGCAACGATCGCAACGAAACTGAAACGGTCGCCCAGGGTGGTTGCTGGGCGTAGTTTCTGGTGCAACTGCTGCAACGCCCTGGCGTTAGCAGTCACCCGTGCCTGAGCTACAACTTCAAGCGCGCATCGACCTCCCAGCACTGGTTTATGTCACGAGATCGTCACTGCCAGTTTGCAACGGTGACGCTTGCGCATCCCCCGTACCCTGTGGCACGGCAAGTCCGTTTCCGGTGTAGCGGTTGCGTAAACTGCCCATTTGGATGATCCAAGTTACCGCGCGACCGGCTACCCTGGATTTGCCTTTGCGATCGTTCGCGGCTGCTCAGTTGTCACTCGGTTTGTGGATTCTTCTGCCGCTTATCAAAGTCGGCGGTCGCACAGCCTCATTTCTTCCTGGACTGGCCGCCTTTTGGCTTAGATGCCTTTGCCAGGTCAGCGTAGTGAGCGTATTCTTTCGCCACCCGAGTTTCTTGCGTGTGTGCCCATTTCTGCGCTTCAGTAACTGCGCGTGTACGCGGCTCTCACGGTAAGCGTGAGCAGCGTACTTTTATCGAATAATCGCGAGAGAGCGCATATCTGTCATTTTGTACCTGACGGCGTGCGCCGTGTCGATCGAGCTGTGCGCTGTTTGACATAGCTACATTTCTTTTTCTTTTCGTGTTCGTGTCAATGAGGTGTGTCAGGCTGCAGGATAACGTCGCTACATCTTTGCCAGATGCACGCCGTGTTGATTGCCGTCTTTCGAGTTAGCGGTGACACTGCTTTTGTTTGCGTGGTCCAGTCTAGCCGCGATGCTGTGCATTCTTGATACTGCTCAGTCGTCTGGACAATGCACTCGAAGCGGTCGTTCATGGCTATCTCGTATTCATTCCACATAACTGTACAGATTGCCGATCCTGCTTTTTCGTATGTTTGCTTTTAGCAACAACTGTGGGCTATTGTTCTAGATCTCCTTCGATAGAATCATGAAGACTATGCCTGATTGCTGGATGGCTCGCTGTTCCTTTTTTTTTTTTTTTAATCGGTGAAGTTTACATGTATGCATGTTAGTCCTTCCTAAAAGTAAATTTTTAAAACCTGGAAAACTAGGAGCTAAATTAAAATTCGCATGCTGAAACAAGCCCTCGAAATCAATGTCACCGAACATTAATATGTATGGTTTGCACCTTATTTCAGCTCCTATCCCCATCCAGATGTCTGGAAGGTGGTAGTGGCTGTCATGCTAATTTTTTGGCTGCAGTGAAACTCTGAAGGGCTTGGGCAGAACGGCAGGAACATCAATGTCCGTGGGGACCATCTCGGTTAGCAGAAAACTTAAGTATTTTTCTATACAATCTCTGATGCAGATACCTCATGATGAAACATTAGTCTTGTGTGTTTAATGTCAAATTGAACCTGCACTGAGCACTCAAATGCCAATCAGGCTGAATGAAATGCAACAATTTAGTTGTATTAGAATGTTGCAATGAATATGTAGTTCTGTAATGCGTCAGGGTGAAGCAGTCCCTCACATTCCATATACACGAGTGAGCTGATTGTAAACTAATCACGATTCTGTGTGTGATTAGGCACATGTAGATATAGTGAGCTTAAATTTTTGTTAAAAAATATTGTGTGAAGCTGCTACAAGTACATTATGATTTAGCTGTGCAGATCAGCACATTGAATTCATATGTTACAGAATAGGAAGTTTCAGAATTGCAAACATTACTCCAGAAATATAATTTCTATCAATGGAGTTTTGTGCACTTGGTTTGCGAAGGTCAGTAATATTATGTAAGTCCAAGTGGATATTATTTGGTAGATGCTGGCTCTCCAGTATCAAAAAGACCGAGGTGTGTTCATTGAAGTAAGCAGATCTCTGTCTCTTTCTCTCTGCTTGTTTGATACTGCTCTGAACAAAACAAGTCAATAGAATCTCGATGACATTTGAGGGAGATCCTGTTCCCTCCACAACAGAATGGTGCAGAGCTTGCAGGGCTCATTTTAGGCAGAAAACCATCCTTTGTTGCTAGGAAATGCTATAGTTTGACAAAAAGCAATGTTGCATAGAATCAATATAAAAGCTAGCACTTTACTGTTACCATACACTGCTCATATCCACGTTAATTAGCCTATGAATGTCATATTTCAATAACATGGGACTAGAGCAGAAATAGTTGTAGGGTGACAGAGAAGCAACCAAGTTCATAGCAGATATCTTAAATGCAGTCACAGGAACATGACAAAATGAAATGGGACGTAAGTGGTTAGTACAGTAAGGGTGCGACCACATGTGGCAGAAGTGCCGTTCTAACAATGGGATGTGTGTCTCTGTGGCAGCTAACTTGGGTGCTAAGTAATGCAGCTCTAAAGTGGTTTGCGTATGTCAGGAAAATGTTTCTGTGAATAGATCTTTTTGGGTTTTCTGTGTCTAAGAGCTCTGTCAACATTAATTAAATACAAACAATGATAGATGTTGAAATTGCTTGCTCACAGACGGTGCATCGGGTTTGAGTAAATTTGTCACAAGCAAATAAGTAAGGCGATTGTTACGGTGGCCTAAATGCTGCCGCTCTCTATTACCGAGTGCACAGTTACCAATCCAGCTTTGTCATAACAGCCGTGTAATTAAGATGGACAGGGTGTGTTTTATGAAACTCTACATGACTTGCATCTGTTGCTACATGACTTGCTTGAGTTGCACCTGAAAATTTGCTCAGTATTTCAAATAGTTCTTCCAAAACAAAGAACATTAACATATATGTATTAAAACTTGTAAGAAAAAGGATAGTGTCTTTTAAATCTTCAATAGGGTTGCGAGTTTACAAAGCTTTGCAAGCCAAGGGGTTGTACTTGTTTGAGGCATTTCATTTATACATTGCCTGTAAAACTTTTTCGTGTTTCACACGGTAAAGTAAATCTCATATCGTTTGGTAATAGTGTGTGTGTGCATGCATGAACATGTGTGCGTATGCATGAGCTTGTGCTTGTACTTGTGTAAACGAGAAATCCCTCTACCTATAGGTACTGAATGAATGGCTCATTGTGTGTCACTGTCAGTAGCAGAATCATTTAGTCAATTTTCTTTTCTTCATGTACCTGTGGTCTGACCATTCAGCAAGTGATTAAGTCTTCCCTGTAAGGTGCCTCTCGTTTACTTATGCTTGAACATGCAGGATCAGCTTCTGAAAGGGCGGCGCCATGTCCAAAACAAAGAATGCCCAGCCTGCGCTGCACAAGGTCATTATGGTGGGCAGTGGAGGCGTTGGCAAGTCGGCACTTACGCTGCAGTTTATGTACGACGAGGTAGGATGCTTTTGTACTGCATTGCTTTTTGTAAAGCATTAAGTGCATCACCTTTGCTAGACACTGCACAAATTGGATAAGTGACCCTTCTAGTGCACCACGCTAGTTTTCACATATTCTTGCTCGGTCACCTCTTGGTATTCAGGGTAGGTAACTGAGCACCTTTAGGCATTTGGAGGAAACAATTACTATCATTGCTACATTGAATCGCTTGATGCAATCTGGAAAGCTGACATATTGAAAAAAAGCTCTTTCTTGACTGTGCTTGGTGACAGTAAGTTGAGTCATGGTGTCTGGAATGTTAATGTGCTGTTCGTGAAAAATTTCATAGGGGTTTGTCAAGGATTTCTATTTGTGTAAATGAAAATGAAGTGCTGTCACATCTGATAAGCCAAGGTCGGCAGTGCTCACTGATTGGGATGTGACTGCCTTTTTTTAGTATAATGACTGCCATGAGCATATGACTGTCATCATCAGGTCAGGTCACTGAAGATCTGAACACAAAAGGTAATGCTGGCTCTGATGTAACTGATTGTGTGAAAATTATGCCGATGCGACACAAACTGTAGATGCTGGAAATGAAAGTTGTGCATGACTTAGTCCTATATTTTTACATTTTAATCTGTGAGTACTGTACGACCCTGTAAGGCTTGCAGAGAGATTAGGAGCTGTATTTCTAGATGATCATTTTTAGCAACATTAACGCTTTGCGTATTGTCCTGCATGACCAGGGATTGAAGTGACTTCTTGCCTGCCTTTCTTTAACCAGCTAACTAGTATGCATTTCAAGCAATATTTCCAGAAATGATCATCTTAAAATATGGCCCAAGGTGTGGACGGGAAAAGCGTTTAATACCACTGTTAACGAGGAAAAGTTAAAAAAAAAGATAGCAGGAAATTTTGCTTTTAGTACTTGTATGTTGTTGATTTCTGCACGTGTTTGAAAAGCATTTGCAGGATAATGCTGCTTTTACAGGACCGTAGAAGTGCAACTGAGTTTTTAGCTCTGTTTGTTTAGCATTTTTTCAAGCCAGAATATGTTGTGTATAATGTGAGCACTGGTTGAAAGCCTGACTGAATGCGTGTGTGTGTTGCTTGTTTCAGTTTGTAGAGGACTATGAGCCTACCAAGGCTGACTCGTACCGCAAGAAAGTCATTCTCGATGGGGAAGAGGTTCAAATCGACATTCTAGACACTGCCGGTCAGGAGGACTATGCCGCCATCCGGGATAATTACTTCCGGTCGGGCGAGGGCTTCCTGTGCGTCTTCAGCATTGAGGAGCCCGAGAACTTTGCTGCCACGACAGAGTTCAGGTACTCGGCCGATTGACAAACATTACCAGACGTTACTGGCACTTTAAACAGGCAACACTTTTCTATGTGATCATGAAATGGCCTTACTAATGAAGTTTGTTGGGTCAGGAACTGACAGCCGCAAAAATTTGTAGAATCAATAAGTGCGAGTGGATTTAGTGAGACTTGTCGCGTGCTTTGTGCACTTATCTCTTCTTTCATCCTAGCCAGCTCACTGAAACGTACACAGGAAGGGGAAATGACTAGGAGGCAAGAAGCTCCGTGCGTCTGCACCAGTAATGGCCTTCAGCCTTTTATTTTCTTGTTTTCTATTAACGTGTAGCTCGCTTTCAGTGTGCCCATGAAGGCATTGGTCAACATTGGTCAATAGAATGTGGCACGCCGCAGTAACTATGCGAGCTATGATGTTCAGATCGGCCAATGGCTGTTTCCTCTTATCAGTGTGTGTTGCAATCGATCTCGGATATATGGCATCATTTGCTGCTTATGTTATGTTGCTTGCTGGAATGGTTATTGCCAAGGTATATATTTCATTCTGCTTTATTTAAATTTCTCGTTCATTCATTTCTACTATTCCCATGCACATGTGTACTTTTTTACTCACCTCCTGTATGAGCCTGCTCGAGGGCCTACAGTATTGTTAAAAAAATAAAACTAAATAAATTTGTTGAGAGAAGGGTGAGCGATTTTGTTTACTTCCTCAAGTTTATTCTTAAATTCCACGTCACGTGCTGCACTATGCTGTTTGGCTGACATGTTCTTAGCAGCCTCGGCGACAAATTGGCAGAATTTTCTGACCATGTTTAAGAAGTGTTTGCAAGGCACCTTTGAAGGCCCCCCCCCCCGCCCACCTGTAGTTGATGTAAATTTCAAAAGGTGGATTAACTATTGCTGTTGTGCATGCTGGTCTTTGGTGTACTGGTAAACAATAGTAATACATGTACAAGAACCTTAACTCTTTCGTTACCACACCTATTTAAATCGATCATTGGTGATAGATGATTTGGATCGTCGATTTCGGCATGTTGAATTTGTTTCTCATGCCCCCACCATTTTCTAGTAGTTCGTCCAGCCACTCAACTTTCAGAATCAATTTGAAAATGCCTGTTTTGGCAACAATATGATCTTTGACAGACATTTGCGTGCACCAATGTGTGCGTGTTGTGGGGAAAATGCACTTGGCTGGCGAGTTTGACAGAGTCCGTGCCCCTCGTGGTTATGCTATAGTAATATTTAAGTTCTGTAATCAAAGGAGCCTTTACTAGTCAAATATTAAATTAAGGTGTCAGCTTCACAATCTGACTGTGTTGAGCAGTAATAATTGCCAGAAAGTTATGCCAGCTATTCAACAGGCAGCTGTTGCTAGGAGTCAGGAAAAATTTATTCTACAAAAAAATATTTTCGAAGGTCTGCACCTGACCCCAAAGCTGTCCCAGCCCTGCTAACTGTTTTTATTCGTGCTGCTATGAATCAAAGCTTCCAATATTCTTTGTCGTGGTTGCACAGTCAAACCGTACAACTTTTGGTATAAAATTCTATATGTAAAGGTATTATTTCTCCAACATTCATATCCAATTGAGATATGCCTAATTGAAATGAAGAAGACTGTGAGTGTGCTGCTATGTGCAGGGAGCAGATCCTGCGGGTGAAAGGAGACGAGAACATACCGTTCATCCTTGTGGGGAACAAAGCGGACATGGAGGACAGCCGCAAGGTGTCCGTTGAGGAGGCCCAGGAGCGGGCACGCCAGTGGGGCGTGCCTTATGTCGAAACCTCCGCCAAAAACCGCACCAACGTCGACAAGGTGAATCCCGTGTTTGGGCTGGTTCTTTCCCTCAAGCATTTCCTGCCTTTTTGAGACACAAGGCAATGAACCCGTAGCCAATATAACAGCGAAATATTGTGCCATAGCTTTGTTAGTCTGCCTAACTAGTACTGCACAATTAAGGGGAGATGCGGGTCGAAAAACGAGAATTTTCTAAAAAATTATCGATTTTTTGTTTTCACTTGTTTTGTTAAGATTAGTACCTCTACTATTCCGAAAAAAAAAAATCTATGTCGAGAATCAACTGGAAATGCTTTAAAATTGCGTCTGAAGAGCACAAGGTGGCTGTCAAAAGGCCGAAAGTATGTCATCTTCGAGCACCTTGCCGCTGATAATGCGCCGCTGCCCGCCATTGTCGACCGCATGAGGCGAAGAACCGAGCCTCACTCTTCAAATAGCGACGGTTTCCCGCGCTGCTGCAACGCAAGAAATAATAAAGAGAACGCGCTTTAGCCGCCTTTATCGAGCGCCGCGACTGGCTTTTAAATCACGTGGTACGGATCGGGAGCCGCCATTGGCCGCTGAGCGCCGTTGTGTGCTGTGAAGCCTACTTTCAGGATCCGTGTCTCGTCGAGCAGCACAGCTGAACAACGCTTTTCTCGATTGCTTATTCGTTATGGATGAAGAAAGCCGTAGGAAGCGCGGTCACCGGCCTGTGAAGTTTCACGCGGCGCACAAATTTCGAGGACGCCGGCGCAAATCAAAGCCGAACACTCAAACCACGAAAAGATCGTCTGCTGCCGCAAAACGTAGTGGCAATGACGCCGATGCGCCCGACGAGTTTGCCGCAGCATTCGAATATGTGAGTGCCTCCCAGAAAAAGATCGGACTCTTCGAAGACGAAGAAAAATCACAGGACGACGAGTCTTCGTTGATTGCTGATGTGACAGCACTGAACATGCTTGTTGTGCGCGGTGCAATGTGTCCGACGTGTCGCCATTTGGGATTACGTGTCCGGGAACCGGCCGACACGCGGAAAGGACTTGCGTCGTTCGTCGAACTCCACTGCCCAAACAGTGAGCGCCCCGAGACTATTCTTTCGGCGACATATACTTCGCGGCGAGTAGCTTCAGGCGGGGAGGCCAGCGTGAGCGTGGCGGGTGACGGACTGACCGCGAGGAGAACATACGACAGCGGGAGCTCACGCGATAGCTACGCTGTCAACGTGAAAGCTGTTGTGGCGGCGCGCTCTGTAGGCATGGGCTACGAGCAGCTAGTCCGATTTTAATGGCAGTGGCCACTACAAGCAGGATTTTTCTTTCTTGTGTACAAATTTCGTCGCATTCAATGACATCTTTGATAAAGAAACATGCAATTTTGACTTTAAAACTTCTTTTTCTCAAAACACAAATTTTGCCATTTTTGTCAATGTGCCCCTCCTTTTTCGGGTACTTCTGGTGCTCAGATCTGCATGAAATTTTCCCCAAATTTTTTCCAAAGTACGAGAAATGCAATTATCTTGTTTAAGTTTCAATATTCTTTTTATATAATAAAAAAAAATTATGTAAACTTTTACTAGGGTAGGAGAAATATGAACTTCCCACGTTAAAATTTTTCACGTCTAGTACATATTTTGTATGGACTTCCAAATTAGTTGTTTGCATTCCACACTTCATTTGAAACATTATGAACTATCAATTGTAAAAAATTAATGAAGTTTAGGTATGAAAAGAGGGGGGGCAAAGGGCTTAAGTTTTTCACTTTGTCATGTTGCAAAACTAAAAGTATGCAACTTGCAAGACAACTCATTATATATTCGAAATCAGCATAAAAAGTTCTATAAGCACCTCAAGTTTCATTGCTCTCGAATGAATATTAAAAAAAAAGTGTCTTCGACCCGCATCTCCCCTTAACATTGCTTTTCAAGTGGCATCTTCCTTGCCCCTTTCTTTTGAAATTCGTAGCATGCAGATTGCAAAAAACAGGCATACTTGGAAATGCATTCCTGAAAAACAATTATTAATTGGTAACATTTGATGTGTTGCTAAATTACAATTTTATTATACATTTTGCTGCTGAATTCTTTGTGAACAAAAGCAGTTGCAATGCACATGGGATCGAGAGGAGTGGTGGCCCACTGTGGCAACTGTGCTGAAGTACTAGCTCGTTTGTATAGTTCTTGGCATGAGAAAATGCTGCGCCCTCTCTTCTGGGACTGGCAGGTCGCCGGGCAGGCCATCACGTGTCACACTTGCCAGCTGCAGCCAACACTCCTCTCGTGATAAAAACACTCACTCACCCTGTAAGCTTTGTGCGTGCCTAAAGATAAGTTACCGAAATTGAATTTAAAAGGCAACATTTTGGCACTATCTTACAACCTTACTTTGGCATGAAGGACATCATGTGCAGTTTTAATACTTCGTCACGTCTATTTGAAAACATAGATTTCTTTCAAACAGCAAACCAGTATTGCCGAAACAAATGAAAATATGAGCAGATTTTTCCTTGAAATGCGAGTAGAAATCAGTACATTTTAAATTTTAGTCATTGCACTTAGTTTCTGCATCGCAGTCAGTGCTGATATTAGTAATCTCCCATAAAGTATTATAGCTTTCATGAAGTAGTAAAAATAATGGCTCCGAGATTGCTGGTGTCTCGAAGGAGTCAAACTAGCATGATTCAAGACTGATTAAGTATACAAAGGTGCCTGATGGCACTCAGCACATTGAAGCTTTAGTGTTTCAGGGGTGAAAACAGACATCCCTGTCTGTTTGGCAGTGCCATTTGCAAGTAGGGGTGGCCACAGGATTTTTCTGGGAGGGGATCAGCTCATCGGAAGTGCATGCTGAGCAATGGAAGGCTCGAACATGTCTTCTTCTTGGAAGAGGATATTTGAAAGTACACAATCAATAAAAAAAAATAAGTGGGGACAAAAGGTTCTGCAGATCTTTATGCGCTCTCTGGATTTGCACCCACAAAAGTGTTTTACATAGCTGGCGCTTCGACTTAATTCACATTAAAGAACCCTAGGTGGTCAGAAATTCTGGAGCCCTCCACTACGGTGTCTCTCTTAATCATGTCCTGGTTTTGGTATAATAAATACCTGGAATGATTACATCATAATAAATCCGTCACCAATTCTTCGTCTTAAGTCTTTGTGCGCTATTTCTCTTGGAAGTATATGTACCACGTAGCCAATGTCCCCATCGTGTTGCAAATATTTTCCCATTGACTTTCCCATGCAAAGGTATTTCCCATGCAAAGGTATGCGTCTACTTTGAGAAACGGAATATCTTTTTAAATGCTACCTGTGTGAGACGGGGCTTCAAAATTGTCCACTGAAATTTTATGCTACCAAAGGGCATTCAGTGGTCGCCATTCAACATTCAGTGGTCGCCATTGCAGCTTCCTCGTCGCTATTTGTCCCTGGAAAGATAGTTGCCACTTGACAAGCTATCACTTCTTTTTTTACAAAACAAATATGAAGGCTGATGTAAGTGATGTTCATTGATATTTCAAGACCTGCGCTTTTCCTTCTCTGCGCAGGTTTTCTTTGACCTGATGCGGGAAATTCGTAACAGAAAGAAGACTGAGAAGGCCGTCAGCAACGGGCCACGCAAGAAGCCACGCCCCATCAAGAAGAAGTGTACGATTCTTTAGCCATATCCACTCGCCCACCAGCGTTCTACTATTATCGTTATTGTTCTTTCTTCTTTGTTTTATTTTTAACTTAGCGTTCCAGCTGTTGCTTTATTGTTGACTGCACATAACATGCCTGTCGCAAAGCCTCGGCCATGTTGTCAGCACTTGTGCCACAATGGCACGGCTGTCTCCAGTTTTCTTCCTCTCGTGACCTCACTTCAGTTCTAGAGGCCGAACTGGAAAAAAGCAGCGGCGTTTGTTTAGTACAGTCACTAATACCTGCTGATAAGTGACAGCATAGTTCCTGTTGATAATTCGTTTCTTTGTTTTGGCCACGCCATTTCTGTGTTAGCTGTACCTTTCATGGCAGTGTACTGCTCCATTCCTTCTGTGCAAGATTTGTGGCCAGAATCTGCGGGCAAGAAAAACGTGGGATTGGGTGGAAGGTGCACCACACGATGGGCCACGCGGTTGCGATCGCAGAGATCTGCGTTTGCCTTTTGTGCCTTGAGCATCAATAGATTTCTCTCGCTCAATGTGTACGCAAATAATGTGGATCCTCTCATTAGTAAACAGCCACAAAATCTTTTTTTTTTAAACCGGGTCAGAGAAGTGGCCCATAACACACTTGAGCCAGTAATATGTTTAAAAATTTTGTGTGCGATTTGTTATTGCCGTACTTGTTTCTGTGTATTGCACCATTTTTAACTAGCTCGCACCCTTGTGCGTGGACACTTCAGAAGCAAACGCGTGTGAAAGGCACATCCCATGTTTAGCGGAGTGCCACCACTGTTGTGTTCAGTGCAGTAGGTGCAGATGTTGCAATTGGTATTGCTCGATCCCGGGACGCTATAATGATTTTTTACAACTCATTGATTGAGGCCTTTTGGAGGGCACTGCGCAAGAATATGTGCGTATGTATACATATTTCTTATGAGTAAAACTTTCACACGTATATCTGGACTGGATTGCATGAGAGTGCTTGATAACTTTGCTGTGAAATTTTTGTTCCGTGCCAAAAAATATCAACGACAAAAGAACCAGTGCTTTCGTGTCTCTTTGGAGATGAAGTTTAAGTCAGTGTTTTTGTGTGGCGCATGTGTGGGCTCATGTTGTGCAGCGATCGGCAGCATTCAGTATTTGACAAATAAAATGGACACATAAAACTTGGACTTCGGCTTCAGTTGACTTCACGACTTTCTTTGACTGTTATAGCTCTGTAATGTTGCATATGGCGACACCAATTCAAATAATAGCTTTATTTAATACCTTGTTTCAGGGAATGCAGAGATAATGTGCACGACTTTTAAATAGCTTTTTGTAGTATAATTGCTCAATATGACATCGTGGAACTTTTCTCCAAACTGTCTGTACCCTGAAGAAACTGAAGACACAGCTTTGCAAAGAAGCGTGTGTAATGTGGAGCCTCGGGGCATGTGTGCGTTATTTTGGCATTTGTTGCGTTCTCTATTTCTCTTAAAAGCCACTCACCAGCCATAACAAATTTTAGTCTGGCCATGGCAATAGTTGCATGTCCAGAACATTATGGCACAAAAGAAATTTCAAAAAAATAAAAGTTCATTACGAGCTGGGAAAGTTGGTATTTTGAAGCGGCGCCAAAGAATGATGTAAAGAGGCGAGCTCGAAACCCTTGCCGCCTCTCCGGCGTAACCTTCGCTAGCCAAATCTCTTCCCTATCCTCTCCGGCATCCGAGCAAACGGTCACGCGCATGACGTCTCCGAGCAAGCCCGAGCAAGCCAACCCCCGAGTACACAAGCAGCGTTCTTTTGGTAACAAAAGTTATTTCGTAGTCTACTGCCTGTTTCTCCGGAATGGATGCCTCAGTGCGCGCTCGTTTAACAACGCTGGCTTAGATGTGGTAGAATAGATGAGCATATTTAGTGCCCGAACGCGCAGGACTATTAATTTCCTTTTCAGGGCTGGCGTCAGCTCGATGCACTTACCGTGGGGACACAAATGCATGAGAAACGCAGGCACACTCGCCCTGCATCTTATCGCAATTCATGGGGATAGAAATTAAAAAGATGCACACATTCCCTTTGTGTCTATCAATATTCATCTCAAGTTTTATTCAAGGAAGAAGTTACACGAAACACACATGTCGTGTGAAATGAAATTCGCTCCGTCACGTGCTACTGTTAGCCATGCCAGAGGACAGTCGTCTACGTAGAGGGCCAACGTCGCAGCACTACCGTCCACATAGAGCAATTACTACGCCTACGTCATGCCCTGATTCTCTGGGCGCGCGCCCGTAAAAGGAAGGGAAAGCAGCGTTCATCTTGAAATTTGACCCATTTTTGCAGCACGTAGCATTGCAAATTTTTGCAGATGTGATTGTGAATGCCCCATGTATGCATGGCGCTTATCGGCAGAAAATTGCCAAACCTGGTGAGTGGACGTTTAATAAAAAAAGTCGTGCTTCTAGTATCGCATAATTGCTACATTTTAATACACGTGATAACATTGCCAACATATTTGTGTACACTGCTCAGTGATATTGAGACAATATATAAAAGTCCGTATGAACTTTCTTGTGTTGAAGTATTAGTTTGTGTATTATCGGTACAGTGACAACAATTCATGAACACTGTGAGGCACAGAATATATTGCATGTCTACATGAAGCTCTTAAGTTTTTTTTGAAAGTGAACATGGAAAAACAGAATTCAGTTTCTTGTCATCTGGTCTTATACGTGTAAGCAATTGCGAAAGCACCCCACGAGTGAAATGCAAGACTGTTGCACGGCTTTTTGAGGACATGCATGTACTTGCACACCAAAGAATCAACAGCCGACTGGGAAACTGATCAAGCTCAAGACTTGCAAAGTATACTTACAATAGTGGTACCAAACATTGTGCAGAGTAATAAATGTGATTGTGGCAACATTGTGCTGGTTGTAAAGTTTTTTCCTAGGTTCACATATGCTTTTTATGTATGTTTTGACGGAATGTGAATACACTCTGAAGGTACCTGAATTACCTTTGAGAGGGAATTGTTATAAGGGAGCACACAGCCTAGCATTGGAAGAAGTGCAATCGGAAACATGAAATTTAACCTATCTGGCAACTTTGGAATGCTTATTCTTAGGCAAGACTCACGCCTAAACGTTTCAGTGTATTAAACGTTGCAGGCCATTGCAGAAGGCAAAGCTTTGGCAGAAAAATTAGGGAATATTAGGGAAATTAGGGAATTGGGGAATTAGGGAATTGGGGAATTAGGGAAATCTCATGGAAATATGTCTAGAGGTGCTGAGAAGTAAATGGAATAGGCACCGAAGCAAGCTGTGAGCTATCAGAGTATATGTGGCTGCCAGGCAGGCTAACCACTATATTAGCACCACTGTTGAAGAGCTAATGTCAAGGATTTTAGTGTGGCATGCTCCTGAGTATCACTTACTATATCGGCACGGATTCTTTACCAAACATTTTTCAACACAATTTGCCTGAGTGGAGAGGGGGAAGTGTTAATTATATATCTATCTGGAAATTGTTCATCACTTTAGTCTCTAATCAACATTACGCTGCTGAAAAAAGTCCACTCTTTTGCTAATAAGTCATTTGGAGTAAATTTGCAAGATGTAGCACAGACCCAACATAGATATCTGGGTCAAGTTTTTCCTTTTATATTTTTTGAAAATAGTTGTGCTGAATTTAGGTGCTTTGACTGTGCCAATATGTTTTTTTTTTCATAGATGAATCACATGATGTTGCTTCATGAGGCTCAATGAAGATGAAATATTCATGAAATGTCTTGCAAAGTGTGTTGTGCATGATGACACGTGCATGCATCGAAACTTCTGAACTTGAAGGTTTGTCTTTTACACTGATGAAAGAACTTGACTGCTGTACACAATTATCTCATCACATGCAGATAAGAAACCTGATTATTTTAATTATTACACACCCTGCCTGTGCAAAACGAGTATTAATCAATTGACAGTAACATAGTAACATCACTTGTTTTAATGCAGCAACATTTCTTGCAGTCTCAGAAAATGGGGTTCATATGTACCACGTGGCTGCCAACTTGTGGAAACTAGCTGGTCGTAAAATTTGATACTGTTCAAGCGTATTTCATCAAATGTGTTTCACCTCATGATTCTCAGATAATAATGACATTATTTTGCTCTCTATTAAATGACACTTCCCTGCAGAGTTGCTTCTTGTTGCTGGCCAAAGTGCAGCTAATTTGACGTTTATTTTGCCGTGCGAAAATTTTTCCGTGATATAGACTAACAGACACAAAAGTTCTGTACAGCAGTTCATAAGCGTGCGCACTGGGGGGCAGGAGGGGCGCAAAGTCAGCGCTATACAGTGAGTAATAGGAAGGCGGCAATGCAGCTGGAAAGGGGGGGGGGCGAAAAATGAGCCCCATGTTTTGACTTCACCCCCCCCCCCCCCCTCTCTAAAGGCGACCCCTATGCTGCAGTTCCTTGATCCATAGAGTTCCCCATTGTAGGAAACGAATGATTTAAAACACGCGCGCTTGCGCCGTGACATAAGTTAACGTTATTATAGGCATATTATATGCCTGTAATGTTAGTTTGCCATAACCGCAATCGTGTCCATAACATTATAGGCAAATGCAGCTGTGTTTTTAAAGATTCAGAGATTGCATCTTGAAGGCATCTTGCGCATCACTATCATTAAATGACCTACCACCAGAACAGCAACAAGCAAAAATAACGCTTATTTTGACGTCTGGCCGCTTGTGGTTTGGTTTTCGTTCGGGAAGATATGGGGTTGCTGGTGTAATTTTCGCCGTAGACGTTCGGTCAGCGCTTTGTTCGTGTGGCTGCAGCAGATATTGGCGGTAAGCTTCAACTGTGTATCGGTGCTGTGTCGCATTCGATCGATAATTACTTGAAATATAAGCATTCAGCGTCAACACCTGACGAATGCTTGCCTTACGCCGGCGAAGCGTCCCTGACTGTGCGGCTCGTTTACGCATTTATTGGCTGTTCTGACTGATAACTAAAATAGTAACAATGATTGTAGTAGTTTTTTTTTTATCCTCTGCTGTATCTCAGGATGCGTAGCTCGTGCCCGTTTTCGTACCTGGATCTGTGCGCGATTCGAACGCGGGAAAAGTATGGTATTTGACTGTGGTATTTGCCTAAATATTATCCGGAGAATCTTTGGATTCGCAGGCATGAGTGATCGGGCGTTTGAAAACGAATTCAGCGACTATCATGCCGGGAAGTCGGATGTGGTGCTTTCTGATGGCAGGGTAAGTGTATGCAGTTTCGCTTTTCTATCAGGTGCATGCGCCTATTTCACGCACCGGGGGAGCTCGGACCGCTAGGGCTCTACACACATTTTTTTTTTTCTCGGGGTTTTGTTTCTTGGTACCACACGCATGTCATTTTTCAACTTTGAAGCGCTTCCTTGTTATTCAGTAGTTCCTACTTATTGCAGTGGACGCAAGAGTTTCAGAATGACATTCAGAGAAACATTGCTGACCGCCTTCGAGATTTGGAACGCAACCTCTCGAAACGCACCGATTGGTCAGATTCTTCGGTCTACACAGGCACAACAGGTAAATGCACGCGCTTAATTCTGTTTGTGGCCAGGAGGAGAGGGGGGGGGGGGGGAGGAATTAAAAAAGATAAGGTTTGAGGATGAGGAACACAGTGCTGTGTCTTTTGTATTTATCACATCCCATTATTTTGTTATCATTTCCGCTTGATGTAATATTAGACAGCACTGTTCATTGAGATAGAGAGTCTATAGTTAGGATGTCACATCTATTTATAATGCACTCAAACAGTGCTTTGAGAAGACACCTTATGTATATAGGGGGATTGCACGGGGGCGGGACCCCCGAGATGGCACCAGCATCGGATCGTCCATCTTAGTGGTTTCCGCGTACTCAACCACACTCTATTCGTACACACTGCAGCGTCATGCATACTGTCACACACACAGCCTCTCGTCGCTGCTCGCCGTTTCGACAGAACCGATTAAGCGCACCATCAGAGAGCATCTGCACCACCAAGGAGTACAGAGATGGGGGCGAATACCGCTAGCGCCCCAAGCAGATTACGTCACTTACAACCCCCTATACAAAGGCGTTGTGAAGGAGCAAATGAAATGAAAAATTTTGTGAGACATGTTGTTATGACATGGAAGGCAGAGCAGCTTGCTTCAGTCTACCATGCTTGCTATGCAGTACTAAAACTGCCTGTGAGAGATGCATGTAGGGTGTGTGGTATTTGTAATTATGGCATGGCAGCTATTGGTAATTCTTCGTTGCACTGTATGTGCATTACACATGCATGCCTAGGGTCCCAGTAATACACTTTACCGAGAAATGGGAGACTCTGATTTGGTGGCATGGCTTATGTCGTTGTGGTATGTATGCTGCCAGTTGACATGCATCCTTCTCTTGGGCTTTTCTTGGAGCTTTTGTGGCTTCCGCAAAGGATAGACTGGACACATCACGCGTCAATTGGTACACACGCAACTGTGTAACCAGTGCACCAACCTGTCATCGCTTCTGAAGATAGGGCTCAGTGTTATGTTTGCTAACATATCACTCTGTACTGCTCATATGCAGGTGTGGCTCTTATGTACATGCGCCTGTCTGACGTCCTGCAAGACACGTCTTACTTGAATCGGGCACTGCCATTGGTGGAAAGACAGCTTTCAAACCTGAAGGAGCGTCGCTTCTCCTTCCTTTGTGGTGACCCAGGGCCCCTGGCTACTGGAGCTGACCTCTACAATCGTCTTGGAAGGTCCCAGGACTCGCACACTCTGATTAAAAGGTACTTATTGGTGCTTTTCAGTGCTGAAAAGTGCATTGAACATTAAAGTAAGGTAGATGACCTTTGCCAAGAATAATAAAAAAAAACAATAGGCAGCAGATGTGCAAGCCTTGTGATGTGCGAACAGTATTTTGCTAATGCACAAAATATACTAGCACCATGAACATTATACGAGTAACTTTTAACCTATGCCTGGCGAGCAATGAGATTCCAGATGTCCAGCCACTGCAAGTCAATTCAGCCATGAACTTGAAAACTTGGTAAGTAATTTTAACAGGCATACTATCTATGAGCTTCAACATCTCTCAGCATTTTTTTTCTATCGTATATTGTTTCTCATTTTATTGTCATTCTATATTTAATTTTAATTGGCTATCCTAGCATATTAAGGTGCTCACAGATCAGCCCTGTTATTATCTCAGGACGTGCACATTAATAGCACTGTACTGCTGCCACATAGATTGTAGATCAAATATTGTGTTGTTATGATCCAGTGATATATAGGCGTCTTTGCGGTTAACATCACACAGGTTCGACAACACTGGAGGCACCGCATTGGCATGGTGGTGATGCTTTTCTGCTCTCGTGTGTGCACTAATTCAGTGTGACTGTCTCAGCTGCATGTTACTGTTACCATATTCCTTATTGAATATTCATTTAAAAGATTTGTTTGTGATGTTTGGTTTTGCACAGTTTGTGTTTATTTGTAACTTGTATTGTTCTTTAAAATGCAGGCTTGTGGGCCTAGCGAAATATGTGGTGTCCTCTACCTCCGACATTCCTGATGAGTTGCTGTATGGTCGAGTTGGCTACCTTTATGCTTTGCTGTATGTTCGTAAGCACGTGTCACCGACTGCTGTTGATGATGGCCTTATCAGAAATGTAAGGCACTGCTTAAGTACTTTCTGCATGTACTCTAGCTTGGCCCTACATGTTTATTTACATCATACTACTTTGATGTTTACCATATAATCCTATGCCCTTGTCAACAGTGCTTATAAAAAGAAGCTGTTATGTGTGGTTTCCAGTGCATGTCAAAACAGCTTGTACATTTAGATGGATCCAACTATCAGAGCGAGGCATCTTTCATAACTTAAAGGAGCCCCAGAGAACTTTATGAGCATTGTCAGAAAATGCTGCTGATGGGTAGTTGAGAACGTGTGAGCCAAACGTTATCGAGCAGCAGGCGGCCTGAAAGTTATAGAAGTCAGCTAGAAATCGCTCGTTTTGCTCTTGACAAGTGATGCCATAAACCCAATGTTCATGACCATTGACTGATTTGAACATTTTGAGCCGCGAAGTTGTGCCATGCACGTGATTGCGATCACACTGAATGTAAGCTGCTTGTTAGACGAAAAAAAAAAAAGTGCTCAGGGTCTTGACACGTGCTGACAAACAGATGTAGTTTGTTGCCCTTTTGTCATCGCCTTCCTGGCATAGCTTTCAGTGCCCTTGCTGCTACGAAAAAAGAAAGCGCTTCATGCGTGCGACGAACCCCTGTTACTCCTCTGGTACATGAGGGACTCAAAATCTGTGTGGTAGTCTGTTCGTGAGGCAATGAACTTCTTCAATAAAGCCGTTAGATGGTTACTTTGAAAAGTGTTACTGGGCCTTTTTACAGGGAGATATGGGCCTTTAAGCTCTTTTTGGTTGTTTTTGAAACAAGTTTTATAAACGTTGTAGGGATGGGCATAAAGTAAGATTGAGGTTTGAAACAAAAATTGATTTGGTCGAATAATTTCTAATTGAATGGTTCGAATAGTATGTATCTCATGATAGTAAAAAAAAATGAGCATTTTTGTCATGGCCCTACTAACTAGCATTATATTTTTAATTGGAACTAGGCATGTGTGAATGTCATTTGGTTTGAATAGTAACAAGAATTGTAGAGCAGGAGAGTACAATTTATAGCTGGTACCATACGTCACATTTTAAAAATTCATTTAGTTGGAGGACGTAAGCCCATATAACATGCTCTAAACTTAAAAATGATTGAGGTGAAGGTAATATGTACATTTAACCTTGAAGTGTGGCCTCGTGTGACTGTGTGACTTGAAGAGTGACTGTTTCACATTTCACAAAAGATGTGCTAGGTTCTGCACACTTGGCTATAGAGGTGAATGGCTCAGCAGTGCATTGCTCCTATTAGTTTTTCACAGCTTACATGTGTCCTATGTGTATAGTCCAAACAAAGACAGACGTTCGGGGGAGATGGATACTCGAATATTTAAAGCACGAGCACTAATGATGCCCCATGTTCACGAATTTTTCGCCTTCATGTGTATAGTGGTGTACTGTGACCTATTGTGGTGTGAACAGGTGGTGCAAGCTGTCCTGTCCTCGGGCCAACAGCTGTCGGCTGAGGAGAAAAGCCGCAGCCCACTTATGTACCAGTGGCACGATTCCTTTTACCTTGGTGCTGCCCATGGTCTGGCGGGCATCTTCTACATGCTGCTGCAGGTATGCCTTTCATCCTTTCTTAACTATTGCACTCAGCGCCTATTGAAAATGCAAATCATGCACTTTCAAAATTGCTTTGCAAAGGATTTTTCTCGGGTATGTGTGTTGTATTTCGCTTGCATGATTTATTTTGCATAGTAATTGCCGATGTTACAGTTGGCATGGAAATACAGTTCCACAATTTGAAAAAACAAGTGAAAAGTTGTGCGGTCTTGTTTGTGTCGGCATTCTAGACCAGTAGGCTGGTGAGCTTTAGTATCTACGAAGGCTGAGTAAACCATATTTGACCTTCGTGCAGATCTTGTATCTTATTTTTTAGTATGAAAAAAGACTTAGTGGTGCTGTTCTGCTGTTCTTAACATGAAGTTCCAAGTGCATTATGAAAAAGTGTGCGAAGACAAGAAGCAGTGGCACAATGATGGGGAGGGAGGACAGTTGGGGGTTGTAAACCCCCACATGACTGACTTGACCACTCCCCCCTCACTGGTACTTTTCATCGAGGGTCCACGTATACGTTCAAGGGTTGCGTTGACGTTACAGCATATCAGAAAGTGGGGTTTGAGGCCAAATTTTCCTGATTGATCCTAGAAACTTTTATCATTCACTCCTGAACCGAAGTAGTGTAAACCGTGTACTGTTATAGATTAACATTTTTATTGCTGTTGGATTCCTTGAGCTAAAGCAAGGCACTGGCATATTATGCAAGATGTCCTTACTTTTTCATTTAATCTCTTGTTGAAATGGCCTTAGCTTAATTTCTTCAGTGTTTCAAATTTACTGGTTAGTAGGACCGATATATTATCTTGCACCACATCGACAGTCAAGCATGTTCTCACCTACACAGTTGTTGCTTAAAATAGTCAAGTTGCATTAGCCATTAGTAGGAGAAAGACACCAGTACCCCAAATGACTTGGCATTTTTGACGGGGCATCAATTTACGGGACATCTTCTCGCCTCTAGGTGCGGTCTGTGCTTACCGAAGCTGAGCTGACCAGGCTTGTGAAACCAAGCATCGACTGGCTGGCTGGACTTCAGTACCCATCTGGCAACTACCCTTCTTCGATTGGAAGCAGCACCGACAAGCTTGTGCACTGGTGCCACGGGGCTCCCGGCACCATCCACTTGCTGCTTTTAGCACACTTAGTGCGTCTGATCTCATCCCTCTTCTTTATTGTTGTTACACAGCTCGTACAGCATCCATTTTTGGGAGCTAATGGCCCAGCCACTATATTGTAAAGGCACTAATGAGCTTCCATGATGCTCCTCAGTGACTCTTCTCATGAGAACTTGCTTGAGAACCGATTGTTCGTTCTGTCATCACGGCACGTTGAGAAGACTGGTTCGGAGACTGCTTAGGAACATTACTATATATTAAGGTGCAGTTCCCTCTTCTGCAAAACTTCATCCGCACTGGTTGAGATGCACTAGTGGCCCTAACTGGGCTGGTAGTATATGCATAAAATGGGAACAAATGGTGTTGAACGCGGGGCAGTAAAAGAACGACAGACAAGATGCTGACAAACATCAGCGTCTTGTTTGTCGTTTTGTTACTACTGTGCGTTCAGCACTGTTTTTTCCCATCTTATCTGGTTGGGAAGAGGTTAATACAGGCCTAAATAATGTTGTGCCCAGTTCTTTGTGCACATTAATGCTAAGATGTTTATTTATTTCTTTTTGAATGCGATAATTGTATGTGTTGGCTATATGCATGAGTCTACAAATGTATGTATTAGGCTTGTGCGAATAGTAGTTTTGGTCAAATAATTTAGAATCAAATTTGAATTATGTATATCACATGTTATAAAGGGAAATGGGCATATTTGTCACGACCAAACTAACCTGTTCAATATTTTGAAAAATTGAAACAAGGCCTATGCAAATGCCATTTTTTTTTTTTTTGCATCAAAGGAAGTGGAAGCAACTTTGAATAGTAGCAAGATACGACTTTCAGTATAACGAAAGTGATAGCATGTAAAATATGCTATGTTTTAAAATTTGCTATATTTAGAACATGTAATTCAGTACAATGAGCTTTTGAACTGCAGAACTTATTGATATGGAGTGGTCGAGGGAATTTGGACCTCAACCGCACCACAGCAAAACAGTTAGAACAGAACGGAATCGATGTAAGGGCAATATCTTCATTTAACCTTGAAATAAAGTTTTGCGGCAGTGTGGATTTCTTTCGGATATGTGTTTTCACGGCTCAGCACCACTTCACTGCACTGAAACCACGCGAATTTACCTACACGTGAAGAGATGTTTTCATGGCATAGCACTCCTCCACTACAGTGAAACCACTTTTACAGAGTGTTACATGTGGATTTATTTGTAACTATTTGTTCGTCTCGAATAATTTGAAACTTTCAATAACTTAAATTTGATTCGAAACGAATTCAAATACTGTGTTATTCTTTCTAATTTTTGAAGCATTCATATATTTGCACAAGCCTAGTACATGTGCGTTTTGGTGAAAAATAATTACTTAATGCTCTATTTGTTCTTGGAAGATACTCTGCACCGTGCTTCCTTAATGTAGTGCTACATTTATGCAGTGTTAACAATGCAGTAGAAAGCACCGAGCTTACTTTCCATTATTTCGTGTGATGACATTTTTTAGAAACAACATGTCCCGTCACCATAACACGGCACTTTCATTATTGATATGTTACACTTGAATGTCGGACATCTTGGCTTCTGCTTGCAACTGGCAACGGCATTTATTTCAATGTCTTGTCTTTTCCTGTGACCACGTCATATCAGCTACAAGACTCAGTGATGTCTTCGGATTTGTAGGGATGCTTTTCCTGCATGTTAGTCTCAGCGACTGCACTGGGCTTTGCATGTTTGCGCAGGTGTTCAAGGAGACCCGCTACCTGGAGCAGGCCAAGAAATGTGCTGATGTCATCTGGCAACGTGGCATCCTGAAGAAAGGCTATGGCATTTGCCATGGTACAGCGGGCAACGGTTATGCCTTCCTGCGAATGTACCAGGTCACACGAGACTGCAAGTACCTCCACCGGGCAGCCAAGGTGAAGTCGTGTGGCTGGTGATTGCTGTCGTGTAGGCTCCAGTGCATTAGCTTTAGCTGAGCTTTCATTCATTTATTTTGTTGTACGTATACGCTCACAAAGTAGCCCGTTTAAAATGTTTCAAAAAACAATGTTATGTCCTGTAGTGCAATTCTGCTCATTGAAGAAATAGCAGTAATTATTTAGCTAATTCATGATCATCAATCTATTTGTGTCTGCTGAAATGCAAATTCTCACAGTTCTCTGCCAGCCTTGACTGTGCTTCCCTTTTTTTAGATCCCAGTATAATAAACGATTGCCTGTCGTAAATTAATATGTCGTTCGATACCCAATTTAGAATGCAAACATTAGGCCCCGTCACTGTCTTGAGCATTGCCCCTCGTCTGTCGCCACAACCGGTTGAACAAGCACCGTGAAAGATCTCCTGGCTTGTGTGCTGATGGGGAACCTTTTAGAGTAATTCAGCATTCAGAGTGCTGTGTGGCTAGATGCGTACAAGAGGGGAGGAGGGACATTGCTCGACCCAGGGACGGGTACCTAAGAGCTGCACTCTATAACAATATCGCCAAGCTCGCACATCTCAGGCCTTCCAATGCTCTGTTTCTTCTTTATGTCAGCAATGATGGTGCAATACCAAGCCGACTGTGGCTTAGTGTCGCTTTCACAAAATTTTGCCCTTCTATATCGACATGGAAGGCTGTGGTGCTTGCGATCATTGCGGTAGCAATGAAATGATAGAGTATGTTCTTTGTCACTGCCGTCGCTACAGCATGCACAGACTGCCACCATCTGCTGCGTTAGCCCGCCTTGGTGACAGACCCTTGTAAGAATGATTGGTGCTCGAATGCCGACACGATCCGTCTTCACCCAGAAAGTCAGTCAGGGCTCTATTCAACTTTTTACATTGTAGTGGCCTGTTGAATAGGCTATAACACACTCGCTTTTTTTTTTTGCTTGTCTAGCTTTCTTTTCACTTTCCTTCTCCTATTTCTTTGCCCTCCCCTTAGTGCAGAGTAGCAAACCAGATGCTATTGTTCTCTCTCTCTCTACCCACACACTGCTGTCTCAATGTACTTCTAACGTTATTTCTTTCATTACTTGTTACACCATCATTAACTTGTTCTCAAGCTTCTCCAAGTAGCTTTTTGCCCTATAAATTAGGACGCTTCGATTACACACATTTATTTCTGATGGTATGTGGTAGTCTGCTAGTAATATAATAATGTGCGAGTAATGTGGTAGTCTGCTAGTGGTCTCATTGGTGATGTCTGCCATAAATTCTTTCGTAATTTTCCCTCGCGTGATTGGGATCTTTAGTGAGTGATATGTACAGAAAGAGGTACTCATGCACAAATCCACGTGGTCGACTGCCACCCGTGAATTCTCATTTGATTGCAATGCTATTAAATATTGCTCTCATCTTGTGAATATATTAGGTCATTTTTTATCCAGCTTTGTTAGAACAGCATTGGTTAAGGTCATAAGACATATGTTGTACGATAGCAAATGATAGCAAATTAAGGCCTAGTTAATGAACCATTGGACTGAGTGCTGTGACATTGTTGGATGCACACAAAATTATGTTTCAATTTCAAGCCATCTCTGCACAAGTTATGCCAGAATGTCCCAGTTGTGCCATGATATACATAGCACCCACTCTCCTGTATGTTTCTTGGCATGTTATGTCGAAACAGTGACACAGAGTTCTTCCATTCCGTTGCTGATAAGTTTGTAGCATTGAACAAAACGCACCACAAAACGCTTTCCATGTGGAACTTGAGCATGAATGAGCCAGCAGCGACTTACTCAAAGTGCTGTTTGTACAAGACAGAACTTTTGCAGCATTAGGCTCATCATAAATGTTCTAGCTTTGTGTAATGTATAATTTGAACTTACATAACACCTCTTGGCTGCTGCCAAACAGTAGCATTTTGTCTCTACAGACTGTGTTGTGGTTCAATTGTGCACAAATATGGAAGAAATGCCCGTGTAATGCAGTTCTGCGAATGGTGCTTCGACTATGGGCATCACCAGTGCCGCATCGCAGACAGACCATTCTCCCTCTTTGAAGGTGAGATGAGGTTTTCTTCGCGTGCTGCATTGCAAGTTACCGATGAACTCATTTTTCCCGAACAGGCATGGCAGGCACTATCTACTTCATGGCCGACATGCTGGAGCCAGAAAAGTCTGCATTCCCCGCTTTCCAGCTTCTCTGAAGTTCCATCTGCATCATGGTGTGTGTTCCGCTACAACAGCTCATCTAAACGTAATTGTCTTATGGTGCCATTGCTTGCGAAAAGTGGAGGAATAAAAATTCTTGTGGTGCGTGAAACACCAAGAAATGAGGAACGTGACGGCTCTTGTCGAATTACTGATACTGAGTGGCATTGAGCAGCACTTGTGTACACAAGTCCACTGCATCTTTCGTGTGCATTTGTATTTGGCTGACAGCATTGTAATGGTACCCCCATTTTCTTTTCTTTTAACCATCAGTTTTGCAACATCTGCGCAGCTGATGGTTTAATTAAAATGGTAAGCCGTAGTCTTTGGAAAGCTTCTCCTTTTTTTTGGCTTTTGAAACATGCTTCCAGTTTCAATAAAGTTGATCATTGCTACATTTTCAACCGAAATACGTAGTGCTAAGCCTTTGCAAATCTATTTTGTATTTTTAAAACATTCTTCTCATTTCCATAAAGTCAATCATTGGTGTATTTTCAACTGAAATAGTAAGCTTATAGACCTTAGAAGTCTGTTTTTAAGTTTTTGAAACATATTTCCCGTTTCAGTAAAGAGATCGGTGTGTTTGAGACCAAAATGGTAACCAAATGGTAAGCTTTTGGAGGTTAGTTTTTCAATTTTGAAACATTTGTCTCATTTCAGTAATAGTTGATCATTGGTGTATTTTTTTTTACTAAAAGGGTGAACCTATAGAAATCTTGTACTTTGTTTTTGAAAGTTTAATTTCATTTCAATAAAATTGATTGTGGGGTGTGCTTTCAACTGAATTGGTAAGCCTACATATATTTTAAAGTTTTATTCTTTCAAAATAAAATTCTTCTCAGTAAATTTTTCATCAATAATCTCAGCAGCAGTGCACTTGATTTGTTCGCAGCAATGGGAAAAAAAATTAAATGCTGAATGCTTGCAGCTCCCATTAGTATGTTTGTATTTGCCATTGGCAAGTAAGTTGTTCACATGGGTTGGTGCCACCCAGGAGTGTGTTGTTCTCTAAATATCTAATGCAACATTTTAAGTATCACCGTGCTTAATGAAGTTAAGTGGCTTTGCATCTAGCATGTACACAGTAAAGGCAAGCAGCAGTCGAGCAAGCACCTTCAGCCATCGGCAATCTTCAAAATAGGTTCCTGGATACGTAACAGCAAAGGGTACAAAATGTAGGAAGCTGTTGTGCCGCGACGTGCACGCATATTTTCTTATGGGCATAAATTAGAATGACTATTGTGTACTAGGTTTACAAGGTTATACCTTTGGGCCAGTTGGTTCTTTGTATGTAGGAAACAATGCTATAAAACGAGACGAAACAGTGATCTGTGTTCTTTCATTTCATCTTGACTTAAGCATTGTTTCCTGCCTAGACTAGACTTAGCTACATATTACAGGGGTCCTGCAACACTTTTAGGGGCGAAGCTGGTTATGGTGTGGGTCTGTCACTCTGCCATATGTATGTATGTATGAACGTACGTACCTAAGTACTTGGCCACCGGTGGCACATACCCACTCTAGAGTGGGTATGTGCCACAAGGGTTGCGAGATGGGAGATCGGAGTACTTGGAGTGTTCGCTAGATGGACTCACGGACGGACAGACCGGCAGACTAGCAGATGGACGGACATACGGATGGACGCACGGACGGGCTGATGGACGCTTCGCCCTACTCATTATGATTCACTGCGTGGATATGCTGAGATTTTTTTAGCAAGGTTGAGAAACGCCGCCAATCGGTAATCGAGGCTACTGAGAGCATGCGAGCCAATTATTATAGCGCAGCACACGGCCTAGAATTACAATTATCAAAGTCTGCTAATAAAAATTATTCCCTCATCTCTCGACAAATGATGCCATAAACCCAAAGTCCATGACTGTGGGCTGAATTTATAAAAACACGACGAGCTGCATAGTTACCATGGCAGCCGCGGGATAGTGCGACCTGCCCGAGCTTTTCCAAGCTGAAAGCAAGTTGCACATTCGAATAAAAAAAAAAATGTGCACATGGTCATATTGCGCATGTGACACGACTTCATCCTGTGCTGCCCTTCCCCGCGCACTCATCATGCTGCCATTTTGCCCCACTCTGTAAAATGTTTCTTCAAATGCAGACCAGTAGGCAGGGTTTACCATTTATACATCTAACCTGTTGTTGTTTGGAGCCAGTCAGTTTGGGGCAAGTACAGTGCTATTCTGAGTGCACTGCACAAATTCATTCAAGCAACTAAAAGATTATGCTACTAGTGTTACTATCCACAGAAAATAATTTTTTTGTCTCAATTTTTCTCCCTGTAGCATTTTGAATTCTTTTTCCGCTTACATTTCCGATTTTCGAGTTCCCATCTTTTATTTTTTTTATGTGACATAGCATTTACATTTACTTTGACAATCAACAGTGGCTAATCTCCCTTGTGGCTATGAGCCAGTTTCTAACAGAATACAAAAAACAACCTCGTCAGGACAAGAAAACTGAGACAGTGCTTACAGCATGCCCAAAACCCTGCAACTCTGCCTGTACTTAAAGGTTCACTCTGGAATATTTTGTGGCAGTCAATTTGTGAGGCAGTACTCTTTTAATGAAGCGGTTAGAAAAGTGCTGCAGGACCTTTTTAAGGGACTCAAAATTGACAAAATCAATCCAGAACTACCACAAAGGTCTGCTTAGTTTTTCTACATGGACCAATGTTAAAGCAGTTGCGCATTGCCCACACGCCTTCATCATCCTGGCCGGCATTTTTGAAAGCGGCTTCGACCATGCGCCAATGTCGCTGATGCAAAGGACTCTCATTTGGAAAGGCTGCAAGGCAGGATCGTCGCCGCACTCCAATTATTGTAGCCTTTTGAAGAAGCGAGGCCTGTTGACCAACAACTTCGAATTGCGAGGTTTCCATACTGTAGTGCAGCGCTTGGAAGGACAGCAGCATTGCCTTGCTTCCCTTTTTCCTCAGTGGCGAGTGCAAGAGAGGTTGTTAACCTATTTTTCCGTGCCAGAACTTTTTTTTTGAAACACACGTCCGCGATAAGAGTCTTTCATGCTTTAATAAACTATGGATTAGTACGAACTAGACGGTTCTCCGTGCTTGCCAAGAATTTTTTCGATGTACTCAAGCCTCTAGATAATAAATTATTGGTTATAACGAAGTACGTGAAGAACAGCTTTGTCATACAGTGTAACAAATAACTGCTTATAACAAATCTTTCGATATAGTAAAGTATTTTTGAGGCAGATGTGACATTTATATGTCGCATCTGGGACTGCTAGGACTTTACATTTCTTTTACCCAGGAAAGCCTGGTGTATTTGGAATTTATTGCCATCCTGTCACAATACAGCATGTTTTTTGGAGTCCTAACAAATGCAGCTGCAGCAGTTAAAAAAAGAAGCAATGCTCACACATCAGAGTGTTCATTTTTTAATAAACATAAACTTTGTCTGTAAATGCAAAGACACGAGATAAATTACACAAAAACAGAGGCAGGGCAATTATCGCAAACAAGGGCTGCATTCTATTACAAAGTCTGTGTGTATAAATACATGTTGATGCATGAAGTGAGATCATGGGACATCATAATGCCTTCGGGAGGGTTGGGCTTTGCCTCAATGCACAATTTTCAATGAGCAAATAAACTCGGTCATTTCATGACAACAATCTAATCAACATGCACAATTCATTTTGTCTTTGCTCTCGCAGTGTGCCACAGTTCTCGAATTTGTAACAACGCGACCTTGCTTGCCACACCGGAATTGGCTCCTGCCGATTTGTGACATGCTGGGTGGAGGCAGTCGGTTCCTGCGTGTTAGTTGCTTTTGGAACATAACCAGAGCTAGCAACATTGTGAACCTAGTGATACGGTTGTATCTGTGCTTGCTGCTGGACACAATAGCTTTCATACCCCTTACGGCATCAAAACACAGCAAATACAAAGTGATGATTGGGCAAGGAAATCGTGGTCTTTTCTGTCCTTTCACTATTTCATATAGTTTTACGTCCTCTTACACCTCAACACTTGTATGCTATCCACGCCATGCCGAGCTGAATTCCAGCAGCAACCCACGATGGCAAAAATAAGGATAATTATCGAGCTTGGCTAGCTATCACACTATGCACACTATCCAAAATGTGTGTTGTGCCCTTGATGGAAAGTGGCAGTGTTTCCAATGAACAGGCAGGCAATGAGAAAAAACAAAACATAAATGGCAGTGTTCACAGATGTGGTGAAGGGATGACATTTTGCACTGGGAGCATGTGTGATGCCGCTGCAGCTATTTCCCGCGCGTGCTCACGTAAGGGCTGTCTTGGCTGTGTGTGGATGCCATGCATGCACTTGAGCACGCAAGTCTCGCAATACTTTTACACCTTTTGCGCATTTTTAGAATTAAGCACAGATTATCATTAGGGGTTTGAGCAATTCTGGGTGTGTGGCCTTCAGTACTACTGTCTCCACCGCAGCGCTTGTACACTAAACATTTATACACAGCGCTTATACACTTGGCATAGCTTGTGTGTATAAAATGCACGTTCCAGCAAAGCAGTCTCGCAATATGATGACTAGCTTGCAACATCTGCAGGCATTTCCGAGTAACGTCTGCATGTAATATTACAGCCCTAGGTTGTATTTCACCTTCAAGTAGTAAATCCTCTGTGCAGCCCTTACTTGAGCACTTGCAATACGACCAGGACCACACAAAACAGGCAACCAACAAACTCTACACTCTGAACCTCGCTACAGTACGCTCTTCCTGGAAACTTAGAAGTGGAAGGTGCCACAGAACCGTGCAAGGTTCCGAAATTTACGAGAAACCTTGCCATCTACATCAGCGAAGCCGGCCTTTGTACATATGCCGACCACACGCTCAGTGCCACATGCCAACTCGTGCGCTCCTTCAAAACTGGCAGAACTAACTTGCCACATTTGACGAGAATGCACTTTACACTCTTGCCGTGCCTAGCTCAAAGTCAAAGATTTTTTTTTTTCCTTCACTGGTTTCGTAAGCAAGCTTTTATGCTCTCTTCATTGAGTGCTCTTAACAAAAAACAAAAAGGCGTGGACACAGTTCTGTGAATGTGTATAACAGAAGCCCCCCCTCCAACTCAATTCGAGGGACACCCTAAGTATGAAGAAAACGCAATGTCTGCAGCACTAATTGTCCCCTTGATGAAATATCTGCTATGTACACGTGCACTAACGACTTGCTGCTGCTTCTGCTGGTGGTTTCAAGGTGCGGGCAGAACCGTGACGGGGGCGCGCACGCTCTTCAGGCCAGCTGCTCAGGCCAGTGCAGTGGCTGACTGGGTGACTGTTCCAGCAGTCAAGGTATGGTACATGGGCTCCCTGCTGACTGTCATGATGAGCTTGAAGGAGTTTGTGCCTACACGACAAGGAAGATCGAAAGTCAGATCAACTCGTTCGTATAAATAAAGGGCACTTGTAAATTCTTGCCAATAAATGAACACTTGCACTGCCACTGCATAGGCAGTTTTAACAAGACACCCATAACGAAAACACAATGAAACATGTAAGGCATTGTACAATAATAAAAGGCACACAAGTGGTTGTAGAAGTGCACCAGTCCCATTTTGCTAGAGTCTATTTTTTAGGTTTGTGCTAATATTCAAACGAATATTAACATATCTGAATTTGCTTCATAGTTCAGTAACTGCAAACTTTGAAGTATTCGAAATGAACGTATAAATGTATATTAGCCACCTATAAGGGTAGTTTCACTGCAGTAGAGGAATGCTACAACGTGAATGCACCTTTTGAAAAAAAAAAAAAATCGCACTTCCGCAAAGCTTGATATGAAGGTTAAATGAACATATCACCTTCACATAGATTCTTCCTTATTTTAAGTCTAAAAGCTTGTTATGCCGGCTTATAAGCTCTAAATATAGCAAAATTTTAAACTTAAACTTCACGAGTTATCACTTGCGTTTTAGCAAAAGTGGAATCCAACCACTATTCAAAATTGCTTCCACTTCCTTTCAACCAAAAACAATGACATTTGCATAATGGCAAGTTCATGCTAGCGGCAAGTCTGCCGTGACGGTGCGGTGCTGTTGACCGTAAGCGAGCACTGTCTGCACGAGAGCTGTTCGAAATGCACGGCAAGCTTCGAGGGGAGGCATTTCAGCCTCAGACAAACATGACTGCTCTTCCGAATGGAGTTGTCGACCACCTCGAATCTATCAAGCGGTCGCCATGCACTCTGTAGCATATAAGCTCCAGACGGATGCTTCCATTCGCTTTGGACTCGTGTCCTTAAGCTTCGACAACACAGTACTCAAATAAATTCGGCACTATTTTTGAGAGTCGTACACAAATAGTCGATCTTGTAGGCTTACGAACCTTCTCAAATCTCGGAGGGCATATATTACACATTTGTTAGTTGTTTCTAACCCTGGACAGCTGGTGCTACTTGTCCAGGCGCCAGTTTCAAGGCACGTTTGGTTTTACGCTGCACCTTTTGTAAGTAACAGAGATTCTAAAACGCTCTATTACGTGCTGGAACCAAGCCCGAGAACAACACGTACGACATCCACATTTATAGCGTGAAGGAGACTAGCCTGATCGATTCCAAGCTGAAAGGTTGTGTCGCTCGCAATCTTCGACGCCAACAAAGCTCTCGCCGCTCGGCCCGCCATACACAATCTCCCGACACCGTATAACTTTCGCCGCGTGGCGCCCCATCCTCGGACTCCTTCGACCGTGTTGATCATGTCCCCCATCTTTCCCATCTGTTCTTTATTTCTGTGCACCGAGTGCTCCGAGTATTCCTATGCACCGAAAGCTCTCTCTTCTTTATCTTATCCCCCTTCTCCCATCCCCTACAAGGCACTGCGCCGTGTCGCCTATAGGCAGACCGAAATTAGGTGCCTTTTTCCCTTCTGCAAGAACCATGCATTCATTCATTACAGCGTGAAAACCCTGGAGCAAGAAGCAAGCAGCTCGAAGTGTCTCGTGGCAGACACAGATGATGCGGAGAGCCGAAAGGAGACAGCGCGGCTCGTCATGTTGCTCATCCGTCGCGATTGGCTACGTCGCTCTTTGGCAAACGACGATTCTTCGAAAACTGCAGATGTGCGCGAAAGAAACAGCCCCGTACAGCCTGAAAATATCAGCCTGAAACAGCCTGACAATATCAAACGGTGAGGCATGCTTGCCGCTAGTGTAAACCGGCCCTGAAATATTGAGCAGACTAGTAGGGTCATGACAGATATGCCCATTTTTCTTTATGAGACATATACTAGTTGAATTTGATTCAAACTTATTCAAACAAAAACACTATTCACTTTGAATTCACTTCGAACCCAAAATTAACTATTCGCACAAGCCTACTGCTTTAAAACACGAAAATGTTTTATGCCGGGGTCCATTTCGTTATGAATATGATGTCAAAATTTACCTGAACAGAATTCGAAGAAATGAAACACGAAAGAAAAAAAATTCTGCAATTTTGTAGATTCAAAAATCGAACCCACAACTTCTCAATTCACAGCGGTAGGAAGCACACGCTTAGCTGACCGAGCCATCGACGCATCTTCAAAACACTGTTCAGACGTGCCTTATATATCTGGCACTCCTTTGCTCTGTACCTGTGCTCTTCGTTTGTCGGAGCGGTGCTGCCGCCTAAAAGTAGTAAAGAGGAGTGTTGCGTTACGACATTAACACCGACAGAGGACACTGTGACAGTCTCAGCCCTTCGGTGCCTCGATGCCAGAATTTGAACAGACACTGGCATCGGAGCTAATCAGAGTGGCCTACAAACGCCACCTAGGTGGCGTTGGCCCTACTTGAATTAAAGTGTAGTGTTGCCTTCGCAATCAGCTCCGACAAGGTTTCTGGAGCAGATTTCGCAGGCATCAAACGTAAACTGTAATTGCGATGTGCTGTATGAGCCGATTTGCATCGGTGATGATGCAGTTACGTGTTTCATCTTTTGCGTTGTATTGGTGTGATTTGTGTGCTTTGTCTTTCGCTCTTGTGCTAGCTTGTGCAGTGTCGTCCAGCTTCCATATGCAACAATCGTCTGTCTCCACCATCTACGGATACGAGTGCAATGGTACCGACTACGAGATTAAGCGCAGCTGTAAGACAATAGCGTCAATGGGTGAATGTCGCACAAGTGAGTTTTGTGCAGCGATGGACATGTCAGGGGGGTGCGGGAGACCTTCACGAATTCACAGCTCAAGCTAAGAACATTATCCCCATAGAGATAAGGTATTAAAATCTTTGTTTTTTTTTTTTTGCATTTGTGAAGTTGAATGCATTGCAAACCAACTGGCTATCATACAAACACCGATGCAGGATCCAAATGCAGGCGCAGCTTGCCAACAAGGCGCTGCATGCCAAGCACATATCTACAGGACAGTCGCCGACCTGCAAAGCACGCTCCTTCAATGCAGTGGACCGCGTGTTGAAAAACTATTGAGTGAAAACTCGTTTGTTTTCACTTGCACAGTTTGTGAACGCCTATCAAGTGTGATTTTCGTGATGCTCCGGTGCATGCAGTGTCTTCAAAAAGTGTATACTGGTCACGAGTTGTGGTGGTGAAGAAGTGCCATTAGGTGTCAATATGGATGCATCAACATCTAGGGGTGCTGTAGCCGCTCAACCCCAATGGACAATGGGATTAAAACTTTATTTCGGTCCTGAGAAGACGCAGGGAAGAAAGACCCCACGGCACCCGGCTAATCCCACGCAGGAACGGTCAAGCCGAGCTTGGAGGCCCGTTCACAGCCACTTTGAGCGGCCAGGGTTTGGTCGTTGAGTTCGTATAGTAACAATGTGTAATATACTGAACTACTACTGTCAAGACACATTTCACTTCAGTGTAGCGTACCAATTCCTATATCAGAGGGATCAACTGCATTTTTTGCATGGTCCAATGAAGCAGTATGAATATGTTAAGGGAAAGATGCAGCCAGAGATTAGGGCTGCTTGAAGTTTGTAATTAGAGGAAGAGAGTTCGCCATAAAGACCTGTACTGACAGAGCCTAATATTTTCTGCTTTCACTTCAGTTTATGCATACCATAATCGGGCGAATGACAATGCGTCTATTCTGCCTTAAAATCAAGTCCCACTTCTGCTGTGTACTACTCAACTTCAACTGGTGCACAAGTAAGACAACTTCTCGTACTGTCTTTTTCCGTACAATGGGACCAAGACAAATAGCGTCAGCTGTGGCTTATTCCCCAGTAAATGCACCCTTCCTGTCGTCCAAAAGAGGATGCATAAAGTGTTAACCACTTTGGGGCCTCAGTCATTACGAGGCACAGCCCTCTCTAAACTGAAGAGACACCAAAAACCACGTACGGGTTGCAGGGAGAAGTTGTCGTAGACATCCATGAGGTCTTCTATTGAGTACTCTTCAAGCACGACGAATCCGTCGAGGCGGGGGTTGATGCGACGGCTGCAGCTGAGGCAGTGAACCATATGCTTCTTGTCGACCTCCCTCACCAGCAGGATGTTGAACACCTCAAGCTAAAGAACCAAGGGTCAGATCATGAGTGTATCAAACGTACCGCATACAGTAGAGAAACTTCAAAACTACAAACATGACCACATACCACTCCTTGCACTAAAGCAGAAACAGTGCACACATATCACTTGGTTTCAACTAGGTCTTGCAAAAAGTTCACAAGACAAGCACAATGTGTATTGCTGCTGGGCTGTACAAGGTGTATGGCCAAACCTTAAATTGCATCGTTAATGCGTACCCACCTACTTAGGGTTAAATTGTAGTTTCGACAAATTTCCGACCAAGACTCATAGAGCTTACAGCATTCAAAGGCCAGTACATCCTATTCCTACCAGTTAGTGCGGACCCTCTGTACCGCGACTACTTCTTCTGGCATAAAATTTCACAGTGCCAGTGATTTTGACTTCTGCGCGATTGTGAAAATGCCTTTGCACGTAAGCATCAGGAAAGAACCACGACGAGGTAGTGGCCACCAACAAATGCACCAGTATAACTTATTGCTGACAACCTTATCATAATAAGTATCCTCAGCTATCTGCTCAGGCACGTGTCGCATAGCGCTACTTTAAGACTATTGCAAGTTTTTAGTATGCGACAAGCCGAACGCGCTCAGCCATGCATCGCTGCCTCTTGGACTTGCACGAATAGTGAATTTTAGGTTTGAAGCGAGTAGTGATTTTGGTCTAATATATATTATATATCACATATTATAAAGAAAAATAGGCATATTTTAAAGGCCTAACTAACCTGCACAATAATTTTTTTTATTGAAACAAGACCTGTGCAAATCTTATTCTTTTTGGCAGCGCGAGATGAGTATGTGACGTGCTGCAAACAACTAGCCAGGAGACGAGTGACTCCACGAGGCTGTGCCGCGTTTCAATGAAACTGTGGCAGGTTTTGCTTAGCAGCAGATCGCAGTACAGATGCGAATACATGTATTACAGAAAGCTGTTACTGTCCACTCTGTCACTATGTCAGTCGTTGGATGCATATTCCAGGCCCTGTAATAGTTTTAAAATGTGCTCCTTGGCATTGCGATCGTGTGCTCTCGATTGTGGAAGAATATTTTTTGAACTTTGGCAAAAAGAAAGAAAGAGCTTTGTCGTGAATACCTTAGACAATATTTTCTGTGGCACTGTATTAATTCTTTTGTTGTCAGTGATCGTGCACGCCGAGAAATTCAAATTTGTACCTGGTTAATGAGTACTATCGTTTATGCCTTGTTTTCAGCAGGTATGCATTAACGAGGTTTCACTACTTTGTGACAAATAACTGTGAAAGAACACAGTGTCAAGTGTAAATTCTATGTATATCAGTGAGCTGTATGGGACGTTTTATAATATGATTTTTTGTTTTGTTTTCTTATTCTCATATGCTGTGCAATTCTTGAGTGTTCCGTGTTAAAATTGTTTTAGCATGTACTACGTTTGTACATGAGAGTTATGTAACCCCAACTCCTGTCCTGGCTTATGTGCTGACAGTATAAAGAAAATAAAAAAATAAGAAATAAAATAAAGTAAAAATGGACGAAGAGCCTACCTCGCAGTTGGTGCAATAGTGGGCGATCTCATTCTTGGCTCGTCCGTGCCAGCGGATGTCTTTGCCGAGGCCTTTGACAAACTCGACCACTATCTGACAATGCCTCAGTGACCGTAGCAGGCAGTACCTGCACAAAGGTCAATATGCAAGGGTCCACGTGTGAGAAAAGTATGGAACCAAGAGTTAGATGAACACTATTGCCAATGAAGGCAACTTTCAATAAGTTAAAAATAGATTGCAGGACCTGTACTGATAACAAGTGACAACATTTTCTAAAAATCATTTACTTTAAGTAGTACCTCGTTAAACCTCGTTAAACCATAGTTGGCCGGAGCTCGGAAAAAGTACGTACTAAACGGTAGTACTGCTTAACCGAAATAGCATCAGGTCACTCAATTACATGTCGAAAAAAGAAACCTTCAGGGAGTGCGATGAAAGAACAAAAAACGTGCAGTAATTTATTAACTTTGCGTGACAATGTCTGTAATCTTCTTTGACGAAGCGGCGGCCTAACAGCAACGACAGCGGCCTCAAACTCACTTATGCTGTGAGCCAGCTTTTCCGCCAGCCCCCTCTTCTCGGCAAATACCCGCATGACGTTGACGCAATGCGCAGCTTCGGCCACCCTCGGACCTGGATCACCCGTGTTGTCGCTTTCCATGTCATCCTCATCACTATCATTTGGCAACACTTTGACAACCGAGGCAACAATGACTTCGTCGGACGTTTCCGGAGATGTCTGCACATCGCTGTCTGCGTCTCTGAAGCCGGGGAAGGAAATGCCCTCCGTAACGCCCTGCCGCTCCAGCACTTCAACTAGCAGAGTTTTGCAAGCTTCGTTTACGTTGTCCGAAGTCTGGTCGATGGTGTCACTGGCGTCATCTGCGTCGCCCGCACACACACTGAAGCCAGCATGCTTGAAGCAATTTTGAAATGTCGTTGCTTCAACCTGCCGCCACGAGTATTCAAGCAGGTGAATCGCGCCAATCAGGTCGATGGAGAATAATTTGCCACATTCAATGGCGAGAAGAAATCTGCCCAGCAGATTCTTCTTTTAGAGCTGTTTTACAGCTCGAAAGATGCCTTGGTCCAAGGGCTGGGCAATCGCTGTTGTGTTTGGTGGCAGAAACGGCAACTTCACAGCCGTCAGGTTGTCCAGGGCGACGTGCGCCGAAGCGTTGTCTAAAATAATAAGAACTCTTCTGTTCCTAGCCGCAAAACGACGATCGATGAGGCGCACGTAGTCCTCAGAGAGTTTTGCCGTCATCCATGCTTTGGTGTTGCTGCGATAGATGAACCCCTGATGGCAACCGGGCGCCTTTGAAACATCTAGACTACGCCGAGTTTCCAATCACAAGGAGCGGAGTTTTGTCGGTTCCAGTCATGTTTACGCATAACGCCACTGATATTCTGTCTTTTGCATGCTTGCCGCCGGTGCACGTCTCGCCTTTGAACGCGAGCGTTTTGTCTGGTAGCAGTTTAAAGAATAGCGCCGATTCATCCATATTAAAGTTGTCATCAGGTGCGTAGTCTTCCAAGATGTTCTTCAGCTGACCATTTTGCCACTGCTCCGCGCCATCCACGTCAGCAGCAGCACCTCCTCCCGAAACAGTCCTCGTGTTAATGCCATGCCTCGCCTTAAATCTGGCCAGCCAGCCATTTCTGCACACGAAGTTGTCATGGTTGAGCTGAGAGGTAAAAACCAGGGCCTTCTCCACAAGCAGGGGTCCGCTGATAGGCAGATTTTTTGACCGTGCAGCTTTTAGCCATTTCACCAGCGCCTCCTCTACATTTGAAAACGCCGAACCGCGTAGCCGGCACCTTTTCGCAGTTGCAGCAGCACTGCCGTGGTTAACGGCAGGTCCTTTTCGCGTGCCAGCGCCGATTTTTTTCGTGCCACTTTCAATAGCACGAATTATGTCCAATTTCTCCTCCATTTTCAGCACTCGATGCTTTTGTCCCAGCTTCGGCATGACGCAAGTACGAAGCAGCACAAGCACACATACACAACACGTGAAAAACGACGCGAAAGCTGTACGGCACGGATCAACCAGAGAACACCTATGCATGGCGCCAAAGGAACAAAGAAAGCAAAGCAAGCGCACACCGTGTTTGCGTGTTTGTGCAAAGAGCCATCGCGTGGACAACACCAGAAGCCTGGGCGGCCGAGTGCTTCTTGTTGCAGAAAAATCCAAGAGATGGCGCTCACCAACACAGCCGCCATCATCATCAACACAAACAAGCGAGGCGTGTTTCGATCTCTGGGGCTTGCTGTTCTGTCGGTACGCCCAGTGGGGGACGACATGCCGCGGTGAGTGCGCAACGAAAATTGGAAAAACTACTTATTAACCGATACATACGTGATAAGCTGAAACGGCTTATGCAGATACAAAATGCATTATGTTCAATGGCCGCCGAGTCAGGGATTTGACTTCACTACTTTTAAAACGAAACTACTTTTTACGTAGGTACGGTTTAACGAGGTTTCACTGTACTTGATCCTCAGTGACAGCATACAAGGCTTTTTCCCACAAAGGAGGTCACACAAGTCACAAATGAGTGCAGAATGATTTACATAACCACAACACATATTTATAGCAGCAGCTTTGGTTTCAGCAAACCAAACAGTAAACAGAATGTTTTTATAAGAGCACCACACCAGAAAATGAGACACTGACAGGCTCTGAATAAGGGACCGAGAAACACAATTTGCTGGCCATAAAAATTGTCGCACATGGACTAGGCACAATAATGAATCGCCGACCTCCACAGCTGCATGTGTCTTGACTCAGCTGTCTGAGAAAAATGTCAAATCTTAGTTCACTTGAGAATGACTGCCTGCAGCTTTCTCTTAATTCAAGGCCATTGTGGTTATATGGAGCAGCCAAAGTTCAGATGTGCCCCACAGATGTTAATAAAGCAATAGTCAAGACATTTTTCAACCAGGAACAGCATAGTCACTGTAGAAAGCAATGCCTGGCATAACTTTCGCAGGTACAGTCAACCTGTCAGTACTATCTGTAGTGAGATTATTGCCTTCACAGCAAATGTTTTACAGTTGAGAGGTATGACCAGTAGCAATCAACGGTGTTGCAGATATTTTAGTTTTTAGCAGTCAAGATTCCCAGAAATTAGTCACTTTCATGACCATGGTATGTGCCATGTTGTGTAAAATCTCTTGAAGAGGTCAAGCAACAAACAATGCCCAAACAACCATCAATGACTGGGCCGAATTTCATTCTCATTCAAACAAGAACTCTAAAAAAATTTGTCGGGGAATGGCCAATGAAATAAATGGCGAGTGGATAAACAATTGTGTGAGCAACTTTGTGGCAACAAGTAAATTAACACGGAACATGAGCAAAGCCCAAGAAAGAGACAAACTCACTTGATTAACTCAAAGAGCTGCGGCTCAGAGACCTTGAGGTTGCGTGCCAGGTTCCAGGAGAGGTGAATCATGGGCACAATGGACTTGTAGGCCTGCAGCTTGTTCCACTCGTACCGCTCTAGGCCCAGCCTGAACTGCGTGCTGTTGAGAGGGCCCACGTTCCAGGCAATGTTGTTGCACCAGCCCACGGCCTGCACCCAGTGCACGGTGCCCGCGTTCACCCACACCAAGTCGCCAGGACGCTGCAGAAACCGGTAGACTGGGATGCGTGCTGCCATGAGGTCCTCCATCAGGGGCCACCACGACCCTGGGTCATCAAAAGCAAAACATGGTGCTAGAGTGTTTCCAAATGGTGCAGAGTTGCCACAACAAGGATCAAAAAAGATTCTTGTTGCATTAACAAGCAGTGACTGTCTTTCTGCTTCGCAATGGTAGCACAAAATGAAGAGGAGTTGAACAGCGCATAGCATGACAGATTTTCGAAGGACAGGCATTAAGGACAGGCTGTCTAGGCTGACTTATTTCTGAACTCTCAATCATTCATTTCCACTCAGAAGTATTCTTTATGACTAAATGATACTAACAATACTAAATATAACCAAACAGTGTGAAGAGAAGATGAAGCAGTACGTACTAAGTGCAGAATTTTATTGACTAAATGAGCAGATATATTATATTATCAAAAAGCACTATAATGACATGGGAGGCTTCGCCATAATTTTACTATGTGAACAACACGGGCACTAACCAATATATGGGGCAGTGTGGCAACATTAGAAAATATCAGCTGATACAAGCACAAGACAATTTCTTCTTTTTCCAATTCATCATGGCAATGCACAATGGCATTTAAATAACATAAAATATAACCAAGTATATGTTCCCCAGATGCAGTAACTTGGTTGTGACGCACCATGGAGGTAGTTGATGTTGTTCCGTTCACAGAGGCCGTGTATGACACCCCAGTACTCTTCCGGCGTCGCAAACCATTCACACTCTCCTGGCCCTATGTTGATGTTGACTGAGCAGAAGTTGTTGTTCTCCTGATGGCCAGGTGTGCGACTGCCAGGCACCTGGAAGCCAAGTATGTACCTTGTTAAACACAACTGGCTAGAACTCTTGTAGTACTCTAGTAAATTTGGCATATGTTTTGTTGCATCTTTCATCTACAGCAGACAGTGCATCTCTCTGTGCAGTAGATAAAATTTGCCAAATAAATATATAAGTAAAGGAGTTGCTTTACATTACAAGTGTTCCACAGAAGTGAAATTAATGGAAGCAGCAAATTCCTGGCACTAAAGCTTTTCTTTCAAGATGCACACATGGGAGAACGAAACCATGCTTCATCAAATTTTATAAATGATGATTATTCGTTAGCACTTCCAAAGCTATTAGCCTGATTCAATTGCTTTTCCTGCTCATTTTCCCTTCGGCATTACCAATGTGCAAAGCAATCTGGGGCAGCTTACCTTCATGTACAACTGCACGGTGTTCATGCCAAGAATGGTGTGGCCCACGTGGCTAAGCATGTTGCCCGCAGAGACCACCCGTGCAAAGGCTGGCAGCTTGGTCAGCTCCTGCAGCTGTGGCCGCCATTTGCGCTCGTCGGACAGGTCCACGTTGGTGCCAAATTTAATGGTCTTGAAGTGGGCACTCCGCCGCCACCGCTTACCGCCCGCCGATGCCCGAGGCAGTGACGAGTTTGAGTCACTGTCAGACTCTCGCTGTACACCCTGCGCCTTCTCTTGCTCTTCCTGCGCACAGCATCAGTGGGTCTTTTTCAGTGGTAGTTACGAACGTAGAGATATAAGATACGATGAGCAGTAAAAGCCAATTCCTAATGGACTAATCGAAAGTCTCAAGTGTTGCCAAGGTCTTTTTCTGTGCCCGGAGAGGACTCTGCTGTGATGTTAAAAGAAATAATAACACTATTCCGGCTCGATAGTTACACAAGAAAAGTGCAAAGCTTCATTTCGTATGCATACACAGCATAACAATCCCAGTACTACCACTGCTTCCATTCTGGTGTTCGCGAAAATCGAAACTAACGGCCCCATAATGATACATTGCTTTTCTAGAAAACCATGGCTAGGCTAATCTAGCCAATACTTAAGCCAAAGCATTGGTTATAAAAAATAAATAAAAAACGAAGGCCGGTGTCAGGAATCAAAAAAGAAACCTAAATTTGAAACACACAAACGAGCACATTAACAAAGTGGAGGAGCAAACTGTCGCTTCTACTCATAGTGCACTTATTACATCCTGCCCCAAGACTATCACAATACTGGGATCATTCACTGGCAACATTCGCAGAGATTTCAAATGTACAGAGACTGCAGAGAAGTACTATGTGCACGCTCACTTCACTAGCTATAAAAAGGGAGCGAGACTGTTGCAGCATTGAACATCTTTAGCCTAGTCATTGCTTACCTCAGGGTGATAAAAAAATTTGTGTTCGAGTTTTCTGCAGCATGGCTCAGAAAAATTAAGATTGACCTCAAGTAAACATCACTTATTTTAATATCTACACAACTCTAGCTTTAACTACAAGCCAAAAAGGCTTCAGTGCCTAGCTAAAGGCTGCCCACCTTGAGGGACTCCTGGAACGAAGACGCCTGGTACTGAGCGTAGCGTGCTATGCTCGTGTGTGACCGATGGCTCTCACAGCGCCACACCATGTTCCGCCGTTCTGCATCCCAATTCTCGTCCGGCGACTGCATCAGCTGCAAATACAGCATACAAGAACCACATTGTTAATAAGGAGCTTGCTTTAGCACAATCACAGTTTGCAGCATTCTTTACTTAAAAGACTATAAGTCAGCAAACTATATTCGTGCCTGGCTAGAGATACCATGCGCTAAATAAATACGTCTTTAATCGGTGGATCCCGAAAGGCAAGTCTGACTATGTTCACAACGTTTTTTTTTTTTGCCCAATTTTTTTTTTTTCAATTGAACTAATGATTTGAGTCAACGGTCAGCGAAGCCGTGTGCAAGCTTTTAATACAAGCTGGTGAAAGTTCACCTTCAGCAATTTTCTTGAAATAAAATATGGCTCTCTGCAGTGCAGGAGCAAGATCAAGAGCCAAGGCACAAGTGATTCGAAGAACAGGAAACACCTCAAGAGGCTCACCTGCGTGCGAACCTCTATCGTATGGTCCGGGTTAGCTTCCACAAGCGTTTTTGTAGAAAAAAGGCCAAGATCTGTAAAAGCATCGACAGGTTCAGTGCTTCAACAAGTTGCTGGAATTTTGCAAGCAGGAAGAAAAAAAATACACATAGCAGAGCAAGCTTCTAGCCTAACTACAATCAGCAACATTTCATGTTAGAGAGCCCCTTTTCCTTTGCACTTATAGAGCCTGCAATTTATGTAATGTATATTACAAACTACAAGCACTAATGCAAAACTGCAAGTTGTAGAGACAAGGACAGTACATACTAGCTGGTGTGACATATATAAAATAGTTGGTAGATATATTGGTTGTGGGAAGAGTTCATGAGGGACCACTGAGTTGAGCTTGAAGGTTCACCAATGATGTAGCATTATAAAGAATGAGGAGAAGTCCTATTTATCAGTACAGAGATATACTCGCCACGTCAATCTATCTAAATAAAATGTGGACTAACATCGATTACAAAAAAAAAAAACCTGCATCTACAAGTGATCAGACTAGACCACATTACAGGCCTTAAATTAGCACATTTGGAATCCATTGCATACTTAGTGACATATACACGTACGACTTTCCAGCAACTCTCAATATGAAAAATGAAGCTTTTTCATTGCATCTGTGCTTAAAAAGGTGAGGCCTTTTGTGATAGCTATCTAAACATTGAAGTAATTTTGGCGGATGAATTAACCTTTCTGAACAATACAGATTCGCAACACTGACAGCATCATGATAGCTAGAGCAATTACATTAGGTAGAAATACTTATAATCCGTGAAGCTCACAGAGGCACTTCATAACAGAGGCCAGTCAACAAAACATAGAAAAATGACAACCCCTGTCGAAGTTCTCACGTTTGTGAACTATTATTATTCCGAACAGCTGCTTTTAAATATATTTATCGACAGATTTTATTACGAACGCTGGGAAGCTCTCCCCTTGCATGACACAATATTGCTTTGCCTAATAATGGCCAAACATTTTTCAAAAAGACTTCCCTCAACACTATAGCACAAGGAATGAAATGCATAGCCAAACCAGAGATTCCTATGTGTGAGGAGTGTATTAGCATTGAAAATCTTGCACCTGCCTGCGAACTTTCAAGGTAACCTGAGGGAAACACAGCAGCTCACAAATGAAATGTAAATTTATGCGAAACTCACCTAGTTTGAGGACGTTGGCCATATTCCGGATCACTGCAATGGGGTGCGCCACACAAAACTCTTGCAGCTGCGGCGAGAAGGCCTGCTTCTTGTTCTCCAGCTGCGAGTCACAACGAAAATCAGCCCAGCTATTCCAAAGACAAAGCTCTATTGAATGTCATACTGGGTGTTTACAATCATTAATAAAAGGTGAGCACATATGGTATTCATGTAACAATTGATGCTAATCGAAGCTTCTTTTCAGGGGAATCGGTCCATTCAAGGAGCAAGTACCAGAGCAAACAGACACCCACAAGAGAAATGACATGTACACGTAAGCACTGACCGACATATTAATTTATATGCAGAACACCTTACTTTATAAATACTTTTCTGTTGTTTTGTCAATAAAGCTAGTTGTCAGTGAGCACTTCTGTGTATGTGTCGTTTCTCTTGTGGGTGTCTGTTATGGTTCTCTCATGCTTGACATTTATATTCACTACTTATTACTTTCTGTTTTTTTATCACTGGCTTCATATCACCTGACATTCATTGCTCACTGCAGTAGAAAGAGAGGTATGAAAGACTTCAGAACGAGTTTTATTTAACTTCAGCGTGCCCGAGTCACTGACACATGCTCTAAGATTTGAAACAGCTGTTACAAAAGCCAGAATAGACAGATTAAGGTGTTTGTGGTGTGCATCTTCCCAGACATCCAAAATCAGAATAGACAGATTAAGGTGTTTGTGGTGTGCATCTTCCCAGACATTCAAAATGAGATTTATTGCAAAGCAACTGAAAAGCTTGCTAATACTACTGCAGCACAACTATGACAAAGAGTCTCCCAGACATGAGCATCTGAATGAAGCAATCATAGCTCGAGCAAGAAATACATACATAGGTGATGGGCGAGAAGTGAAAAAACACTCACAAAGACACTGGGTGTCTGTGGCAGCAGCTGCTCCTTTGTGGGTGGCGGCGATGGCGGATCTGGTGGTCGCGGAGGCGTAGGGTCGTCCGACAGCAGACTCAGTGGGAAGGCACCTCCCTGGCGTGCTATCTCCGCACAACCTTCTAACACTTCAGCTGCCGACATGGCAATAGACAAGGCTGGCTTGGATTGTCCAGGCAGCAGTCGTTCCGCCAGACCACTCTGCAGACACACAAAAAAAGTGGCACACTTTCTTTAGCAGGCAGGAAGCAGCAACTAACCAGATAAACAACCACCACGACAAGCACATGGTCTCAAAGTATCAGGATATCAACACGCTGATAAGAAAAGGGAAATTGAGCTAGTAGACAGTATTGTTTGTAGGCGCATATCAGTAATACCAATATTTGAAAATGATACCAAGTAGTAGCTCAATTTTGTTAACAATCCAAGTCAATAAGCTGTTGATTAAAGCTAGTTGGCTCATGTCAAAGTTTTTTGATGACAGACTGATTGAAGGACTTACGTTGACATTCTTTCAACCAGTGCATAATCAGAACTTTAACAATCTAAGCACACTTGAACATGGCCATACTTAAATTCCTATGAGTGCAAGGGGAAAGTGAGGAAATTAGGCTTGCCGTCGTGGACCACCACTCCCATTTCTTGTGCTCCGTCTTCTTACACAATATACCTCACGCTGAACAATTCAGGCTAACAAAAGGTAGAAACTTATTCTTTTTTGCTCATTTAAGCAATGCAGCTATTTTCTTCATACATCCTGCATTTTTGAGGGTGCCTGTACCTTTAGGGAGTCCTTGGACTCCTCAGGTGCGCTCTTTAATGGCGTGCTGTCATCAGTTGAGGCACCCGGTAATCCCGCTTCGGCAATCCTGGGCGTGTCGAGGAGGTCTGGTCCAGCCAGATGGGCTAGAATATCTTCGGCAAGGCTCGATGCCGTTTCTTTACTTTGCGACAAGAGCAGCTGCAGGTCCTGGTCACTCAGAGGGGCCACAGGAAGCTGCGGTCGACCCTGTCGTGGTACAATGATCGAGTGATATTGCAATCACTCGTACTATGAGCAAAACCTGTTGATAGGCTAACAGTGTGTTGGACATGCCCGAAACTGTAGGTTAACGAAATAAGTAGACATATTTGCAAGAGTGGGTATGCAGGTCGAATGCAGTGGAGTGAACGCAGTTTTCTAACATACTCTCTCTTTTGAATGTGTCTACTCATTCGTGTTACCTATAGTTCCAAGTATGATATACTGCATGCACTCACAACGCATGATTCCAATGTGATTACCATAAAACATTGGTAAATTGTAATTCATTATGGAGCAATATTGCATAGATGCACGGGGGCATAAATTTATTTCTTCAGTTCAAACTTCTTTTTTATACGTTATGTCTATGAGTAGCAATTTATTCGGACAGCTTTCTCACGCCCGTCAGCAGGGCCGACAGCTTAACACATGCAAAAGAAAAGTACAAACGTGCGGAAGTAGGAGGAAAGTAAAGCGCAAGCAGAGTATAAAAGCACATGAGTGTGGTCCCGCAGACGTAACAGTTTGGAGGAGTCAGTACATACTGACAAATGGAAAGGTCAGAAAGCAGGATGATGCAGCGATTTTTTTTCAATGCCCCCATTACTTCTTCACATGTTTGCATAGCCAGGGCAAGCAGGTGGGATAAGCGTGCCAGCGCTCAATTTGCTTCAGCCCAGTCAACTGGCACAAGCAGCACTGCTGGTTTACCTGGGGTTGCGGGAGGCGATATGCAGCTGAGGGGGCACACTGACTTCCCTGCTGCTGTGGGGGTGCATAGCCGTTGGCCCTCGGGCCGGGAGCCATGGCATACGAGGGCCCATAAGGTCGAGGGGGAGCAGCAAAGTTACCCCCTGCTACTTGCTGCTGCTGTGCCTGCTGCTGTGCCTGCTGCCTCTGAAAAGGGCAGCAGAACACCAATGCTCACCTACATGCACACACACACAACGTGGTTTCTCCCCCCCCCCACCTCTCCAATTATTAAAGGGGTCCTGAAACCCATTTTTCCAAATTCTTAAGAAATGCTTTAGAACAAATGAAGTGTCCAAGCAAGGTAAAGCCACCACCACCCACTGGCCCACCACCGGGAGAAGAAATTTGATTGAAAGGAGGGTGTTTGGAAAACGGTAAAGCTTTGCCACTGTCAGCCCAAAAGAACTGAGTGCCACAGGGGCACCTACACAATATTTTCACGACGTACTTGTTTTCTGCAACAAATAATAATCCGGGCATCAGTTCTCTAGCAAAAATACTTCTAAGCCTCTTAGTGCCTTATAAAATAATTGCTTATTTGTCAAGTGGTCAGGCATCAGAATTTAACAAAACCCAGCTTTTACTGCTAAAAGCTGTCATTCTACATAATGATGCAGAATGAGAGACCGCATTCTACAACGTGCAAACATAACACAGCATCCTAGAAACTGAAGCCAAAAAACTGGCGGTAGGAAAGGTATTATATTAAATTGCAGAGGATGCTCCAGAGCTGAGAAGTAGATTTTACACCAGAGATCCCAGACATATTGGGGACCCACAAACATAATGCCAACACTACTCCAAATACACGAGATGCAAACAGTATTTAGATTTTGCATTGAGCACAACTGCTTTGTTGTCCCAGAGCAATTTATGAGCCATGCTATTTCATTTCCAATGTCCAATCATGGCAATGGGCCATTGAGCTGCTAAAGGCCAAATGTTTTCAAACTTACTGGTCAAGGGGTAAAGTTTTCAGAGTGCCATGATACCAATACACCTGGCTGGCACCCACTGGTTTAACAAAACCCAGTTAGTGAACTCCAGTTAGAACAAGCCCACGAGTAAGGCAGCAATTGAAAGTGCCTACTTGTAGGAGCAGCTGTTGCCTATGCTGCTGCATGAGCCGGTGCTGCTGCTGCAGTTGCTGCAGCAGATTGCGTTGCTGGGGGTTCAGTGTCTCCTGGTTCTGCTGCAAGTAGGCCAGCACCTAATAACACACACAGAATGTCACCTATGGTTGGTGCGCTGACAAATTGAAGTGTACATAATTTGTACCTTTGAAATGCAAGAATACTCTATGATGAAAACACAGAGAGAGATGAGAAGGTACACACAATCACGAGAACAGGCATGTGCAAAACACAGGCATGTGCAAGCGTCAAGACACATGCTCACAGAATAGATACGTACTAGTTGAACTAGAGCACAACTGAAACACATATTTCACAAGGGCAACAAGCAGGCCCAAAAGAAACCGCTGCTCATGTCTTTGACTATAATCACCCACTGCCCGCGCGCATTCATCTATAAATATCTGTAGCACTATGACACACTGCCTTCAGTCAACCCGTGGCTACACTCTATGGCAGCTGCATTGCCTACACGGCGGAAAGTGTCACACAAATGTACACATAAGAGAAAGTTTGCCAACTGTATAACAGTGTTGGAGTGAAAGTGCAGAGTCACGAGCTTCAGTCTGACTGAGGTAAGCAAATACTTGTGGCGGAAAAGTTTCGTCTCGCACCAGCTTGAGCAAAAGATACATAGTGGCCAAATCCAGCTGGCACATAACGAAGCCCTTTCACTTAGCTCAATAGAAGGCGATGTCTGTTGGGCATCTAAATCACTAGGTGTGCAGAACAGAGTGACCCGTTTCATTCATGAACGAGAGAAGGCGATCTTTGTTTCTAAAGGTCATTTTTTCGTTAGGCTCAACCAAATGAATCCATCTTGTCTGGACAATTAGACCAAGGAAAGCATAGGAGAAATGAATGTGCCAGTATAGTAATTAGGTCATAAATAGGCATGACGAAAAGTGAATTACATAGGAGACATGAATGTGCCAGTATAGTAATTAGGTCGTAAATAGACACGACAAAAAGTGGATTACAAATCGCTCTGTCAACAGTGGGATCCAAACCCACAAACTGAGCTACAATGGAAGGTGCTTCTTCGTACACTTCTAGGGGTATTTGTGTATGTGCGATGCCCGAGAGTGCATACCACTACTAAGGTTGTAATTTGCACACGTTGCTCTATCATTGAGCCCGATAGTATTAGCCAGTCCTGCTCACAGCCAGGCAGCGAGAGAGGGACACTCTTTTCGCTAAAGGGCGTCACGTCGTGCTCATTCGCGACACTCCAGGTCGGCTACAAGGACAGTCGCTTTCGAATAGTGCTGGCTGCCTACTCACTTGCAGCTGTTGGTGGCTCAGGTAGAATGGTGGAGGTGGGCCAGCAGGGACGACTGCCCTGTGCTCAGGCCCCACCTCACTACTGGCCCCTGGAGTCATGGCACGTGGTGAGCCCGAGGCCACCTTGAGCTTTTTGGTGCTATTTCCATCCACCTGGTCCGGGGGATAGCCTGTTCGCTGCTGGGGCGTGGAGCCTGCTGGGCTCCGATTTTGCTGATTGTTTTGCCTGCAAGGAAATAAAAAAAAAAAAACAGGTTAAAGGCCTTGCAGTAAGAGCAACAGGATTAATTCCTTTTGAGGCCAGTTAACGTAGTGCACTCTAAAAAAATATATGTTAACGAAATGCAATGTGAAACAAAATCATGTGCATACTGTTGCAGTGTCTTGGAAAAAGCAAACAGAAAAGGTCGCAATCCACCCACCAAAGCAAAAAGCTACAAAGAAACGCCTTTCATAAATTAAGCAGAATACAAAATGTTTAGCACTAGCACGGTTTTCTAATCTTACCTCCGAGGTTTCAAAAGTTTCTCACATCAAATCACATATCTTTTACTATATCCACTAATCATTATGCGAAAGATATTCTGCCAAGTGGGGTGCTATTTTTAAAACTGTTTATACACACATTTTGCAATTACTAACCCTGTAGGTTTATACAAGGTTGATTAAACAGTATATGTACACCACTTGCGTCCAAGTAATTTAGCCAAGCAAAATGTTGTGCCAGGTGACCACGAAATGGTGCCCCTAACCTGGAGGCCATCTCCTGAGAGATTGGAATGTTCCAGGCATCCTCAATGCATGGCAGCTGCCGAGGCTTCTGCACACTCGCCGGGGGTGCGGCGCTCAGCTGCGTCTGCAGGAACTTGACTCGGCCTGCCAGGTTGCCGGAGGAGGACGAGCTTCCGTGCATGGCGTTGAGGTAGCACTTGAGGGCATCCTGCGGTTGGCTGCAATTCTCGTACAGCACACCCAGGTTCGTCCAGGCGGGGCTGTGTGCCTTGTCCAACTGCACGGCGCAAATGTACGCCTGCAGAGCGTCCATCGGCTGGCTCTGCTGCTGGTAGAGTACTCTGCACAAGGCAAGCAGGGGCAACGAGGGTCACTTACATGCCGAAGCACCACGTTTTAACCCCTTTCCACAACATGGACCAGCAAGACTCATCTACGAGTTTCTTGTAAGCATGCTCAACTAGTCGACTGGCCTTCCTCACTTGCTGTGCACCACCTTGCTTCATCTCACCATTTTGAAATTCTTCTAATAGCTAGATGGATAGATCGATTTATTGAAATAACTTTAAAGTACACATAACGGATGGCAGCAAATAGTCCACACCCCATCAAATGGAGGGGGAAATATGCAGGAAAGAACTAAAGCAAGTTGACAAGAAAGGTCAACACTAAAAAAGTTCTTTCCTTAATGGTGAAAATTCTGGATAATAGCAAGGCAGGTCATGATCATTATGCTACAGTTGGAAAACAATAACTTCCCTTATGTTTTACTTGGCTTAATTGACCATTGGTTTAATTAGTTGTGTCTAACCATAGTACCGGCCCCTCTAACAATATCCATTTTTTTATATGACGACCAAATGTTATTGCACAAATGCTTACAGTAACCTTGAGCTCTATAAACAAACCTCGAGAATGCAACACACCAATATGGCAGTACCCTAAAAGGTTTTAAGTGGCAGCAGAAAAAAAAATCGTGACAGAAAGTTTCAGAACCACTAGGTATACCGTGAAAGTGATTAACTGGTGGATTGATCTCAAATGATCTCCGTGATCTAATGCAGCATCGAAGCTACGAGAAATGCCACAATTGAGAGCTACAAATCACCATTCATGATCTAAGCTTTATTTTTATTTATTTATTTTATCCTTTTGGTGTGTTTTCGGAGTGCGAGCACTGCATTTTCCCGAATAAGTACGAACCGTTAAAACATACCCTATGGAGCACCAGGTGTCTGCGTTGGCCTCCGCCTTGTCCACTGAGTTGCGATAAGAGATGAATGCATCATGGACCTTGCCAATACTAGCAAAGCAGCGTCCGAGAAAGTACAGTGACTGGCCACTCGTCGGGTCAGCCTCGATTGATTTCTGCAGGCAGTGCAGAGCGTACGCTTGCCGTTGTGGTTTTTCCCCTAGGACCTCTAAGGTATGGTGCATCCAACCTACAGGAACCACATCAGAGAGAAACACCTCAGTATTACAACAGCACTTTTTTTTTATGTAATTGCACTCTCTCTTTCTACTAATAAAGACAGGAAATACCCATGCCGGCAAGTGCAGCACAATCCATCTTTCAAAAGGATAACATGGGCGTGTCATCAACATCACTGCCATTACCATATACCAGAAGCATTAGAATCTCCGTACAAGATGCCTTCCTTTTTTTGTGTGTGTGTGTGGTAGCATTTTCTACTCACTACTGCACGTATAGTCACTCCCTGCTGTAGTGGCCTCATGTCTTGAAATTATTTTTAACAAGTACACAAACATCATGCGTAAAATGTTGCCCATGTATTACACTACAGTTAAGTACAAGTTTAGAAGAAGGCAGCATGTCTTCCTCAAAAGAGGGTGATATGATGAAAAAATTTGCCCGTGACTTTGACATCAAAGAATGTGGCCAAGAACATGAGCGAGACTATTTCTTTACTCGTGGTGGCAATCAGCCGTCACGCATTGGACATCTGGGCAGGCTGTACCACATTTGCTACAATCAATATAATGCCTGGAAAAGATAACAAAACTGGCAACGCTTCAAGGAAAATGTTCAGCATTTCTTACAATAGTTTCTAGATTTTAACTTTGTGGGGATTACGAGGTTAAGTTGTATCCGCCTATAGGTGGGCTCGTGCTGAGGATACATACCCAACTGTCGCAATGTTTCAGCCCGCACTGTCCGACTGATGTCCTTCAAGCTGAGGAGCTGCTCATAAGCTTCTTTCGCCTGCTTGTATTTCCCCTAAAAAAGATGAGTGGGGGGTGGCAGACTCGTCAACACAAGCGATTGAAAGCGCTTGGATAAAGTTTTACCTTGAGAGTTCCTATTTAAGCGCATACATAGAAACCGTGAAATGGTGTGGCTCAATATTAATTGATATCTCGATGAGGTGTGTTGTGCATTAAAGAAGAAGCTAAACTCTACAGACTGTAGGGATAAAAAAAAATTTACATCACGTCTCAACATCAAAATGAAAGCAGACAACTCACAAGAGTGGAAGCTTGGGCTAGTTGGTGCGTAGTCATATTTGCAAGGTGTTTCAGCGCGCGAACAAAGGAGAAAGGACAGGGTAGACAGAAAGAGCGCTGACTAACTTCCAACTTCCAACTAACTTTATTTCGCAGAGTGGCAAGAATTTATACGTGTAAAAATGAAGATGTGTAGATTGGGCTTGTTTTTTACCTTCATGCTCTGTAATCTTCATTTTTACACGTATAAATTCTTGCCACTCTGCGAAATAAAGTTAGTTGGAAGTCAGCGCTCTTTCTGTCTACCCTGTCCTTTTTTCCTTTGTTCGCACGCTGAAACACCTTGCAAATATGAAAGCAGACAACACAGCAACAGAAACAGGATTGGTTACAATATCCACAGTAGATGAGATTGGCAGGTTACATTCTGTTTGATTTGTTCAGAGAAGGACTCCAGGAAAGCAGATGAAAGTAAAGTGAAAACATGCCCCTTGCACTTTTATAGTAGCAGAGTCCCAATGTCCATAGGTAACATGGGATTGAAATGTACAATCCTTCATTTCATTGTTTTCTTTGATTAGATTACTTGAGCAATTTTTTAAAATATGGTGCTGTAAATTTCCTTCTGGCAGCTGCTAAAAGTTAACCACTTCAACTATAATGATTTTAATTAGTGCCTATCTATAAAATAAGGGTGGAAGTTACTTGAGGAGGTAGTATAGTGTGTGGATAATAATATTGTAGCCATCAAACCAAAGCTTCTTTGTAAAACATTACAGAGTAAGACCAGCATATGGGATGAAACAAAAATAGATGTGAACTTCTGATGGGGACCTTCATACCGTTTTTATATTTTACCCCAACACTGGTATGATAGAGATCACACTTTAAGAGACTCATGATTAAGACAGCTTACAATAAAATTCGGCAAATATTTTTCATGACCTGATTTCTTACTGCATGTGAATGACCTAGAACCTTAACAGTGCCTTAAGAAAGCTTCCATTAGTTTACGTTCGCAGAATGCCACATATGCCCTCAAGCACTAGATAGAATCCCCAGAATCTGCTAAATTTGAGGAATTCATGTGACGGGCATGGACTATTGCACGGACAGGCTCTACTGCATTACGCTTTAAAGAAAACATTGATTTAAAAATGGATAATAAAGAAAATTATAAGCCATCACCAAACAGCAATATTAATAGTAAAGACACGAATTATATAAAAAAAAGTTCAGACAATATGCTTACCTGCACTTCCAGAACATGAGCAATATGAAAGCGCACTGCAACAAATACAAGAGGACAGAATTATATACCTGGGGAAGCAAAAATCTGGATGCTTGTATTATTCATAGAGTTATGCGGGTATATTTTCTACCAGATTAGAAAAAAAGTATGAGCACCCATTTTACTTTAGGTGGAAATAACAGTAATTTATAGATTGAAGTTGTTGGCTATGAAAAAAAAAAAAACACCTTGTGCTGAAGTTGTGTACACTGTAACAAACAGATGAGCGAAATGTGCTTTAAGAGAACCACAATGCTGTCTCTAAGAAGGGAGATATGCTTCTCTGCTTAGCAGGAAGATTATTCCTTTCAGCTTGCTATACACGACGTAAACATGCACAGTCATGTCCCATAAAAGTGAGGCAGAAAGGTCACCAGGACATGCTGACATGCTTCATGAGATGTCGGAGAGTTACAGTGAAAAGCTGACAAGTTGCTTTTCATGCAGATGTCTCCAAAATTGCATAACAATTTGAGAAGTTGAAGAATGATATTACACATCCTTCAAGTGAACCTCTAGAAGAGTTATGTTAAATTTCAATAGTGAATTGCGCAAAGCTGACTGACTCTACAAACGAGCACTCTTCTGTGGTGTAAAGCAATGCCTACTAATCCATGACTGAAATGTAATCCCCACCGCTACAGCAAAGTGACAACAAAAAAATTGAAACTCTTGCAATGCCACACAGCACCAGCAGGCAAGTAAACATGCAAAACAGCCAGAAAGAACTCCGCCATGCAGAGTTCCACACCAATTTCCACAATGTCAATTTTACTGCTCCAGGGAGTGACTGATGTTCTAAGTCCACCTTGTGAATCTCTGCGGAAGATGCACTGCGCCTTGACTTCACCACGAGAATTTCGATTTACACACGATTGAACTGCTAGACTGCAGAAAGATTAGCTTGCTTACCTTCAGGTTTTGTAAAGGTGCTGGGCCTGGAGTCACTCTGAGCTAACTGAAGATGCTGCAAAGAAAATGGAAAAAAGGAAGGTGACAAGGAGGTTACTTATCTGCAGATCTATTTAATTTTTCATGCATGCACTGAACTATTTAGTATACAACGTGCTGATCTACGTGAAGCTTGGATGATTTGTTCTGACATACCAAAGCAACGATGAAAGGCTGTATACTACCCTGCACTTATATGAAGTCCTTTATTGAACAATGATACCCCAGCACACAAGCACCTTTCACATTGTGCTTGCATCATGAAATATTATAAAAATTAGCACACAAGGTACAGTTGTCGATCTCTCTTTCACTTAGAAATGTGATCAAGCAGCAATACAAGTGAAAATTGGCAAAAACCAACAGTGCACGACAAGCATGCAGTTCAGTTCAAAGCAATTTTGAGTTCAAAGCAATCAATATGCATGAGAGAGATAGAGAGGTAGATGACACGAGGACATACCTTGAGAGCAGATTCATAGTCAGCAATGACCTTGAACATCAACCCAAGACGCAGGTGGATTTCATTGGCCCTGGCGAAGCCGGGGTCGATGTAAAGCACTTGGCGGAATGCTTTGATAGACCTGCACATAGCAAACATATTGCACAGAAAATATTATAGTGACATCTTGAGCGTAAAACATGCAAGTTTCAGGGCTAGTTCTATAGCGATTCTTATTAGGCAAATTTTAGCCACTACAGAAATTATTTTTTTCTTTTGCTGCAATTGAGAACATGCCATGACGCCGGTTAGACTCTCTGCGCTCAGCTGGGGTCACAAATCCCAGCCAAGCAACAGTCCTCTAAACTCCAGACTGTGTTGACCGTGGCAACTAGCGGCACTAAATTCAGATAGCAAATGGCCATGGCGGCCTGGTGTATGCTCTTTCTCCCAAATGCTTCACAAGAGAACTAATGCCTCCAGTAAAAAGATACGCAAATCTCACTACACATTGAACAAGGCCACCCACAAAAAAAAAAGTACCATCCAAGGAGCTCTAAAACTCCGACTGATGGCTCATTGATGAAAAACCAGCAGTACAGCACCCCATTGAGCAAATAACTTAATTCACGTAAAGTGACAAAACAATATTCCAAGAAAGGGCATACACTAAATCTAAACAATACTGTTTCGTTGCAAATGACCAAACAAACACTGCGATGGACAGCATAGAACACAGGTGTGAAATGTAGACAGAAAAAGGACAAATAAATGAAACAATAAGCTGCAAGTGGATGGGAGAGAAAAGCGCGCTACCAGTAGTTTTTTTTTTTAATTTTTAGCAGGAGCACGAAACTAGCGCGGCTCGTTAAGTAAAGTCTCCGTAAAGCGCTCCTTCTAACAACAATCGCCGAAAGGCAACCGCAATCACGCTTCGCCGCACAGCCTCCCTGCTGGCGGGCGAACGCAAGCTTCCAGGGGGCGAGTTCCGACGCTTCTCTCTTTCCACAACACGCACGATACCTCGCGCACGGAGATCACTGTCACGTGACTAGGCGTGTTGATGATGATGATGATCCTTGTAATACTGGCGCAAACCCACAAAGGAGGATCTGCCAAGTAGCCCCACAGAATGGTCGGCATCTTCTTCGTCTACTTCGAAAATGCTGCCCCGCCGCGGTGGTCTAGTGGCTCAGGTACTCGGCTGCTGACCCGCAGGTCGCGGGTTCAAATCCCGGCTGCGGCGGCTGCATTTCCGATGGAGGCGGAAATGTTGTAGGCCCGTGTGCTCAGATTTGGGTGCACGTTAAAGAACCCCAGGTGGTCGAAATTTCCGGAGCCCTCCACTACGGCGTCTCTCATAATCATATGGTGGTTTTGGGACATTAAACCCCACAAATCAAATCAATCAATTACTTGAAAAATGCGGCCATAACGGCACGCGATCATGCGCACATGAGCGTACTACCCTATTCTACGTGACGATTTCGTACGTCTTCGCAAGCGTTAAAAAATATATATGTGATAAAGAAGTAACTTTAAAACGCAGATCTCACCGACTCGAAACGCTACTGACGTGAATAATAATAATAATAATAATAATAATAATAATAATAATAATAATAATAATAATAATAATAATAATAATAATAATAATAACTTTGTCAGCCTGTTATTGCGAGACCTTATATCTTGAGAATTCCCTTTAAAACTCGTCCATTCCTGGCCAATCCACCAGCGAGCATGAATACTGAATCACTCGGCGAGCATGAATAATACTGGCCAATCAGCAAACTTGAAGGGACATCGAAGCGAAAAACAATTTCCTTCATATTAGAAAATGATTCTTTCACAATTGCAAAATCACCACGCTTGCACACGCCCAGAGAAGACGCCTGTTAAACGAGAAAACGCGCAAAAAAAGAATGTGCGGGTGGCGACGCTAACTTACAGTTACCTCACGGAGCGTCCTCACGTCAGATTTTGACTGTATCTACAAGGGTCCTACGTAGTTCCTAATTAACAAAAAACCAACCGCATCGTCCTTTGAGATAGGCATAGACTTAACAAACGTACCAAGTTTACGCAAATTTCTTTGAGACAATGCCGCCAAATTACGATAAAAAAAATCACTTTGAAATTCAAAGCACGTGCGGCGAAATGGGCGCAAAATTCAAAAAAGAAAATTTGACTGACTTTGTCCTGAATTAATAAACCCACGATGGTGAAACTGATATAATTAAAGTACAATTTATCCACATAAACCAATTCAATCGTTAGCTTTAGTGTCCCTTACTTTATTTTCAAACGTGTATCTTATTAGGTTATACCGTTTATGCGCTACTTCAATTCTCTTTCCGCAGAGCTGTATTTCCAAGAACGTTGAAATAGAAACAAAATTCAGTAGTGCCGACCAAAATTTAAATGTTTAAAAATACCAAAATTGTGTTTAGGATACCGTATGGTATCCTTTGGTCAGGTAGCCGAAACGCCATTTTTAAATGTTTTAAACATTTCCACTTTGGGTCGGCGCTATTTCGTTTCGTTCGTATGTCAAGCTTCTTCCCGAATGCCTCGTCAAGACCGATTTTCCAAGAACGTTTACCGAATATTCTCTATACGTTGCCGCGTGTACAAGCTATTCCCGTTGACGTCAACTGGGAAGCCAATCTGGTCGCCCGCCTTTTCATTGGCTGCCTGATGCTCTAAAACATAAAGCAGCTGGTACATTCAACTCGTACGATCGAGTGACACATCACTCGCCAATTCTACATATTCTGCGAGCAGAGGCGGCTAAAAAAGTGGAAAGCGTCGCCGCTGCAATATGCGTGAAGTATTAAACCCCAATAATAAATTACGCAGCTCGTGCAAGCGTCCTCCTGATATGATGACCAGGCTACAGGGACGGAGCATACCAAATAACGTAGAAAGTCGTCAAAGCCATTTCGGCGTCCTTGGATGTGAACCCTTCAACTCAAAGCTTCGGAGGGCTCAATAAATTCACGAATGATGGATTCCTGGAATGACCGCTTCCGGCGACCAGTATCACAGGCGAGGGGGGGTGGGGGGTGGACTTAGCTGGGGACCTGCTACGCAGTTCTCCATCGAGCCCTCCAGCGGAGTTCCGACCCCGATTCATAGAGCACGAACCGCGCTAAGACACGTCCCTTCGGTCACACAGCAATCAAGTTCCCCGACCTATTCTGGCCGCGAGATCGCGCGTGGTGCGCAGTGAAGCCGGCAGTCGCACACAAAGGAGCAGCACGGGTGGCCGTGCGGGGCAGAAGCCCGCCCCGGCTACACCCGAGGACACTGTTATCCAAAAAGCTGCACGCACGCTCACGAGGGTCAACTGCCCCGCGCCAAGGGCAAGCCGGGAACTCGTGATCACCGAAAGGGGGAAAGGAGGGAGGCTGCGACGCGCCCTTTTAGCCGTTCTCGAAGAAGAGTCCCGCAACATTTTTATTACATATGGAGGACAAAATCGGGCGGATCGTCCGCATTAGTATACAGCACGTGCTGCTACACTACGAGTTACACGGGATAATGACTGCTGTGTGTTCAAGACGTCAACTGCACTAGAAGTGGAGACGCGAGCCCCGCCGGACGAAACAGATGTCCGAATCACAAAAGGAAGGAGAGGAGAAAAAAGGCAAGAACGCTCTCTCTTCAAGACTCGCAGCGGAAATCCATCATTGCATGCTCGCCAACCCCCGTTGAAGCGAAGCGAGTCGCGCAGTCGTAACACGCAACTCCGCTATAATACGAGAGTCCTCGTCGTCTTCCGGCCCAGGTCGGGGGAAAGGAGAAGGCATATACGCACATAATAAGCGAAGCGGGCGACGTTTCTCATGCCGGCCACGTACGCTGGACCTCCTCTCTTCCTCCAGATGGCAGAGCGCACTTAACAACGCCAGCTGCTGCTTTTGCCGTTCGTGCACGCGCGCACCGGCACTGCCGAGGGAAAAGTTTGGGGGGCGACCATGGCGCAGGAAAGGGGGGACCCCTTTAAATGCACCTCACGCGCAGGCCCTTGCCTTCACTTTATTTTACCCATCCACCCACAGCAGTTTGCAATTTCGCGTCTACGAACTGCATATGTAAGTAACATCTGGAATCGATTTTACGGCGGCGGTGGCGTTTCGGAGCCGTACACGCGAAAACCCACTTCGACTTTCTCCGAATGCTTTCCGGCACCAATTCCGTGCAGCGTCGTCTGTGTCCCCTCCGAATATTGCTGGTGGATGGACGAAATAGCATCCTAGAGGTTTGACTACCGGCGACTGGTATTAAATTTATGAACACGATTTCAAATAAATTTATAAATACGATTTCAAAGAGTCGGTGGGCCATTCGTGGAAGAGCACACGTTATATTGAAGCTCTCGCAAGCCTCTCGGGGCGAGCGGGTGAGGACATGACGACAAAGTCGCCTGAAGCAACAGGTGAGGTTAGCGACCTCACAAATTGCTTCTGTGGTGTCCAAATCGAGCACTGAAATGAACGCCGCAAGCTGATCGAAGAATGTTATACGGTAGACTCAACTCGGCATTACAAACTTCCATGGAAGTTCGTGATGCCCTCCCCTTCTGTGGGGCTGTGCCTGCAGTGACAACCCCACAGAAGGGAGGACATTACGCTATTCTACAAAGCACTTGCACTATACCCAACGATGCTATACAACATCAAATCGTGAACATAAGTGCCAAGAAACGCGAAGCACATGTGACGAATAGCTCTATGCATCCAATACTGGCTCCTTAGAAAAGCATCAAAACATGCTCTTCCAAGCACTTATTATAGCCCGAATACCATTTCCTCGGTATTGTCAATACACCTGCGAGGATACCTGTATACCGTTCTCCAATGGGGAAAGCCAAGTTTCACCTTAGCGATCACCACGAAATTGGTCGAGTCCGATGGAAAAGAGGATTCGCGTTGAATGCAAAAATGAGGATGAAGAGATGACCTGCTTGGGAACACGAAAGTTCTCTAAAGACCTGTTGTCCTTAGCCGAGGTTATCGTCAAAAAGTGCATGACCATAGTCATCCCGTCTTCGCTAAGACCGTGCTTCGCTTTCCGCGCAAGCCTGATATTTTTTATAGTGTTATATATAAATATTGCAGCCGCAGTCAAGTGACATGCCCAGCAATTCGGGACATCGCGTTTAGTTCGCCGGTTCTCACACCACGTGGCGTACAGACCTTCAACTTTCAAAACTGGCGCGATGACCTGTACCACGCGGCAGACAACGTGGCCAATCAAAAAATTCCGCCATATCTACGAAGTGAATGATGATGAGTGGGCGAAGCTCCGGAGGTAAACCTGGTAAACCATGAATCCTCTGTACATTTTGCCCACTCGATTTTATTACATCGCTCCCCCTAGCGTACGTCGCCGCACTAAATCGAACGATTGCCTTCAACCAATGACACGCGCCATATGTGACATCATTCCTATTTTATAAGATCTCGCGTCTTTCATCAACTACAAGTACCGCTTTCTAGTTTATAACATCTTGCATCTTTTCATCATCAGCTACAAGTACCACCATCTAATAAACACTACAAGAACTAAACGAGAGGTGGCTACATACAGGAGACGGTACCGCCATCTAGTGAACACTGCAAGAACTAAACTAGAGGTGGCTACATACAGGGGACGGTACCGCCATCTAGTGAACACTGCAAGAACTAAACTATAGGTGGCTACATACAGGCTACAGGGGACGCACAGCCCACGCCCTAAGGAGCTTCGCCCCTAAAAAAAAAAGCAGTTCTATGTCGACTATCGCGACCAAGAGCGAACCGTGATCGCTGATTGATAAGCGCAAGTCGTACGACGATCCGTCGGTTGGTTGCTCGATTGTGAATCGAGCGTCTTTTTTTTTTCTTTTTTCAACGAATTTGTGCGCGCAAGTCACTTGGATGCGCTTGAAAAACTTGTTTCGAATTGGAGTGCTGCCCTTCCTGTCATCAGTTTCAAAATATTTCGTCCGGTTGTATAGTCGGCGGCACGGGTTCCTTGAAGAAAGTTAGGACGTCCTTTTGTCACTGCTGTTCTGCAATCTACAAAAGCTAATTTCAAGAAAATATCAGCCTATTAAACATAGCAAGTGATTTTTTTTTCCGCATTAGCGTGAAGCCAACTTGCCGTGCCGTATTCTCTGCCAGTGACAATCTTTTTAAGAGCTCAAAACGAAGCAGAAGGAAAGGGCGATACTAATCACGGGAATGAAATTGCTTTATTGTGTGGCAGTTTGGGCTAGTTGGTATGACATGGCGATAGTTATAGCGCGAGAACAGGTATCCTTGTCTTTTTGTCGTCGTTCTGTTCTCGCGCTATAACTATCGTCATGCTTCATTGTCTTCCAAATATGAGCATTTTAAATAACACTAATTTAAATAACACTATGTTTCTAGAGCACATAACAAAAGTCATGCAAAATATAGTAATTAATTACGTGCAGGACATGCTATACAGCTCGTCTTCCCCTTTTTGCTAACTGTTCGTGTAAGTGTAATGAAACGAATTATATTCGTTGCTTTACGACCACCATTCGCAACCGTCCGCTGTTACCGAATGTGCGACCCTCCACTGCGCTGATGTAGTGGTTATACAGTCCTCGGGTACTCACCCGAAAGCCACGAGTTCGACCCGGGCCGCCAAGGCCATATTTCGGTGGAGGCAGAATGATGGAACCGCGTATATATACTGTGCGATGTCATTGCGTAATAAAGAGCAACAGATGACATAAATTTACGGAGCCTATACACGATGGCGTCCCTCATAATCATGTCGTGGTTTTGGGGCGTAAAACCTCGGGTGATAATTGGATGTACACAACCGTAAAACACGCCTCTTTGTTTCAGTGCCTAAGCGGTCTGCCCATTGATTGATATGTGGGGTTTAATGTCCTAAAACCACCATATGATTATGAGAGACGCCGTAGTGGAGGGCTCCGGAAATTTCGATGCGGTCTGCACAGCGGCATCAGGTCTTGGTTCGAGACCCGGCTATTTCGGCCACTTTTATTTAAAACGAGGAACGTGCATAAGCAAGTTTGAAGATATATCAGTCATCGGGTTTCCATGCTGCTACTAGTGTAATCGTTTCTTGGAGCACCTTGCTCAAGAACAGCGTGGTGAGATTTTTACGCGGTAATGTTTCTTAAAGGTTCCTTGTAAGACCTATTGACGAGATAGTGTTAAAGAGCTCGTTTCGCAGAAATTCTCGGGTCGGGGTCGTTGGTTGCGAGAGAAAAATAATCTTGTGCGTGACCGAAAATTCGAGAAAGATGCAAATAAAATATAAAAACATCCAAAGTGCGAGGTCGGATCGAACTCGGATCGTTTGCGTAGTAAGCGGGTGTTCTACAACAGTGTCTCGCGTCCGCTTCTGAACATAGTGAAAACAACTTCCTCTGCTTGGAAACACGCGCGCCGTCTGCTTCGCAATACAATAAGAAATATTGCAGTGATAATGCGTGGCTCGAGCGCACATTGCTATCGGGCGTCAGGACATGTGATTAAAACGCGCACCTGGCTAATCCCAAGATCTATTCGCGCGTTTTGCTGGGCCCAATAAAAGTTCATTCACTCACTCACTCGCTCGGAACATGTGATTATCATAACGACTTCATGATTTAAAACCCGTCACCCACTACAACAGACACGCACCCTTAAGGCCACGTAGTGGGTGCATAGCTTGTTCGAAAAGGTTTCGTACATTAACCCCCCGTATTCTAGAACACCCCTTCACTCAACGCTCCACTTTCACTTGAGAAAGCCGATGGGAGCGCCATCTCTAGACAGGGAAACTCACTGCATATCAGTGACAATTTGCTGCTATTCTTCAGTAGATCACCGTCATTTTCAGCCGAGCAGTGGCGCAGTGCGCAACTCTGTCAAGTGAAGGGTGAAAGTTCAGTCGAGGAGCGTTTTGTGAATATGGGGGTAAGTGTTTGAAGCACGCACTTGGGACAAGAGATTGCAATCACGTTAAACGTTTAAAGGCGAAGCTTAAAGATTCCATCATTTTTTTTGTGTGCTATCTCTTGCTTGACGCGCTTATTGGCGAGTTTTTAAAGCGGCCACTAATTGTGCAATTCCATGTTTTACGCAGCTGCGACGCAACATTACACACGTTAAGGGGCGTCCTCACAGTATATGACATTATTATAGTTTTTTTTTTTCAAAGTAGTTTCAAGAACTGTTATGGCTGTGTTGTAGAAATAACACATGCTTTTCGTGCAAAAGTACCGAGTTCAATTCATGCACGAGCTGAATATTAACACTGTTCATTTATTGCATCTATCTCGACAGACCCCCGACACCAGCGCCGACAGCGCATTTTCGCAACAGATGGCTCACTGCCGCACGCTTCATACATTCATTTAACATGGAACGCCTCTATTACTTCCCCGTTATCCGAGATCTGTGCTTCGACAAAAACCTTTGTATCGGTAAAGACAAATGCACAGCCACATGTGCTGCAGCGCGATGCCAAATTAAAAGCGTTCAAATTCCCGAGCGAATTTCTGGGCTCTCTTAAACGCACATGATGCAACGGCCGCTCTGCCCCACGTATACGAATGCCCACGTGCAAGAGGGATTTGCTAAACAATACCGCGCTTGCCGGGAGAAAACGTGGAAACATGAATAATTACAGTCTCTCTTTTCTTGTAATTTTACTCCATTTTACTCCGAACCACTGAACAAATTGTATTGCTGTTTACTTACATGTGACGATATGAAGTATTAATGTGGTGCATGGCAACAAAACCGGTAAATATAACTTTATTATGTCCTATTATGCTGACAGTTTTCCCACATATTTTAAATTAATTTTTGCATTAAACAGTACCATTAATTATCGATGTCTATGAGAGAAAAATTAATATGTATATCAATGAGTCTTGTCGATTGTTACTTCTTACTTTGAATGACGAAGAGCTATTTTTATCTTTGATCGTTTACTGTAATTTACCAGAGACGTGTTATTGCTAATCATCAACATAAGATCTACACAGTATAAATACCTTTCGCATATTGAGCAGCCTCACGAAAAACAGCCTTACATAAAAGAGCCGCAAACGTATTACGTTTTGGCGTAACCGAAAACGCTAGGAAGTGCGTGTGCCCCTGCAAGAGAGTTTTACTGCAAAACACGTGTTTACAAAAGTGCCCGTCGAACTTTAGGAACTCAGCCGATATCAACCAAAGTTCACAGGTACGAAGACAGAGTTGTCGAGATTTCGTAACTTGAGTGATTTAGGAAAATAAACGCTAATTGGTTTTATAAAAATTTTTGAAATTCTCGCTAATAGAGTCTCACAGCACATAAACGTCGCTCTCGAACCCAGACATTTCAAGGTAATAAAGCGAACTTTCTCTAATTATGAGACAATGACGCCCAGATTGTATATACAGAGCGACTTTCGCACATATTTAAGCGTTCAGTTGCAATAAATGTTTAAAGATCGTCTCTCATTCAGTTACGCTGCTGTTAAGCAGAGAAACCAACAGATGACGCTAGTTGAAGATGTCCAGTAGAGTTACTGGATATGCTACTTTTGGTACTGGATGTGCTACGGGAACTCTAATGTCCAGAATTCCTGGACATGAAATTGCGTAATTCCAACGAGGAGCAAAAAAAAAAAAAAACGTCGTGCAAGACTCGCTCCTGATGCAGTATATATACTCGCAAGGCCTAAAGACAACGTCCTTCTGGTAACCAGCGCCGTTCAGTCATTGCTTCGCTGCAAATGCCGACAGGAAACTTTACGACCGTCTTGATGCGTATAAGAGTCATTCGTTCAGAAATTTACTCGAGCTCTGCTCCACCACTAAACTCATACATGGCTCCACCACATCAATCCCAAGCAGAAAGTGTGTCGCAGAATAAGAGCATTATAGATAGCTGGGATGATTATACCGCGACTGAGTTCAATTTGCTGTCGCTCATTTTTAGCAAGCAAATGAACGCGACGCCATTAAAACGATCGATACGACGTCCCCGTCTTTTACAACAACCGCATTTTGTGTCCACGCCGAAGGCAAGCCCGATGTACCGTACATCCGTCCTCCTGTCGTCCTCTCGGAGCACAATCGAAGCGTGAAAGCTCTAAATAACGGTAGTGCGCGGTAAAACAGTTTATGCGGGGACGGCGGACAGACACCGCGTTTCCCTTTCCGGATCGGGACGAGCCAACAGCGGCGAGCATGCTATCCACTCTCTCCGGTCCCATTTTCATCCAATTTTGGCGCATAATGCAGCGGAGGGAGGAGCGCCTCCCATAGCCAGGCTGCGCTAAAGACGCAGAATCACGGAGGGTGAAGGCACTTCACCGATGCTTCTTTTCTATAGGACGTAATAAAAACGCTGGAGCTGCTCGCACGCCGGGCAAACGTAATCGCGTTGTCTATCTAGCCCCGTGACGTACACCATGCGCGACGGACTCGATGAGGTAACAATGAAAAAAGAAACAAAACGCGGGGGGGATCGGGCCGGAAGAGGAAGCCTTTCATGGGCACTCAGGCTTGTACGACGAAGAGCTCGTCTCCCCTCTTCCGGGCCGTGAGTGAGTCACGGCACGACGAGGGCCACTGTGTGACAAGCGGGTTGAGCCGACTCTCCTGAGCGGAAAGGAGGAGGAACAGAATGGGGAGCGAAAAACACCGTCGTGCAGCTTCGCGGGGCGCAGAGAGGAGTTGGCATGCACTTTGCGAGGCGAAGTACACGACCGAGATCACACGAGGGCAGACTTCACAGGAACGATACCGCAGCTCCGTCGCCAACCGACGCGGTTCGATGAACATGCACGGCATCGTGGGGTTCGATTCCCTACAGCAATAGCGCCAGATTTTTGTGGAGGGGGTTCAGCCATACTTCGGGTGTGTTCGTGCGTGTATACATGACATACCCAAAGTATGTGTTCCTTCAATCCGTTGTGTATGTTTGCGCTGTAGTGCGCCAGAGTTATGTACCAACAAGTCCAACACACCACTTTAGTAGACGTATACACATGCAATACAATATATACACATGCAACATTGAAAATTTCCGAGGGGGGGGGGGGTTGAATCCATAATTTCCCCATCCCTTTTTCCCGCTCTGTCAATGTTAGTGTCCTAAGTGCCGGCGGCCACAGTTTGGCGGGAACAGTTAGAGTTTCGGCGTATAGCGCAGGTGTTGGGGCGCACGCTGGCGCAACAAATAAGCACTAACTGGCCATTCACGGCAATACCGACAATGGTCCCTTCTTCATAGAGTAACGGTGACACTTGTACTCGAGCTGCGAGATTGGAAGATGAGCCGAGCTTCCTAATACTAGGCGCGCTAACACAGCGCCGCGTAATCTGCGAGGCCGTGCGCAAGCCATCCATATACACGCCCGAGTTGGCGCATGCGCACAGTATACACGGAACACGTTTGCGCGCGTCCGTTGGCATGCTTCGCGGTCGTCTGACGTCGCCGCGGAGGTGCACGGCGACGATATACGTAATTGCAGGCCGTGTGTACACTCGTAATGCGAGAGAGGTGCACGCAATTACGCCCGGGTTGGTCGCGGCGACCACACGGACAATGCGAACGGATGTGCTAAGAACAAAATGGTCATTTGTTACAGATGCTGTAGACCCCCACAGTCGACAACAGTATAATATATGCACGACGCTTCCGCGCATCATTCTTGCCGTTGCTGCGCTGGCTCGGCTCAGAAATGTGAGCAATGTGTGGCTGTTGATTAACGAGCGGCGCCTTCAACTGACGGAACAACGAGAAAAGCCCTTGTTATTTAAACGACGAGGCAGTGATAGTTCTTTCGATTTTTTCAAGGATCTTAGTGAGCCTCCTCGCATCCTATCTCCAAAATTATTTATGTTGATAGAGAGCTTTAAAAGGGGCCCAACAAGTATAAACATGCGTATGATACAATAGTTAGCACACCATCACGGCGATGAAATCAATTCATGAGCCCTTGAGTACCTGTTAAGCTGAACGTCAGGGACTCAGTGTTAAGCTTGAAAAATTAAACGTTCGCTACGATATGTGTATTATCTCGGTTTTCTCGTTTCGTAACTGCCCGTAACTGCTATTAAGGACAACTGCCATGTGCAGAAGTACAGGACTCGCCCGAGCGTTAAACAGATCGCGATTGGGGAACGTTGACAGCACAACTACAATCGCAAACAAAAACCAATGGTATTTGTGATTGATGTTACAAAAACAATGTTCAAATTATCAGGAGGAATTTTTTTTTTGTTAACGACAGTGGGTTATAAACGGAGTCATGGTGCCCACGCGTACATAGGAACTGTCCCGTAGGTAATGCCACTCACGGCACTTCGCTAACAAAATGCTCATTTTTGTAGAATCAAGACCCGCCGCACGCAACGGTAAAATGCAGGCAAGAGAAAATAACAAAAACACTAAAACGAGCTCGAACACGAATTAAAAAAGAAAAAAGAAAAGGTCTACACTACGTGTTCCGCAAAACAGTGCATGGAAGTTTAAGAGTACCCTCGGGAAAAGCTGCAGTCCTGGTGCCGTGGGTTGCGATTGATTGATTGATTGATTTGTGGGGTTTAACGTCCCAAAACCACCATATGATTATGAGGGACGCCGTAGTGGAGGGCTCCGGAAATTTTGACCACCTGGGGTTCTTTAACGTGCACCCAAATCCGAGTACACGGGCCTACAACATTTCCGCCTCCACCGGAAATGCAGCCGCCGCAGCCGGGAATCGAACCCGCGACCTGCGGGTCAGCAGCCGAGTACCTTAGCCATTAGAGCCGTGGGTTGCGACATATCTTTCTTACTTTCTTTTCATTTCCCGAAATCGAAACCTTACCGTGCTCGAACCACGTGCGAAGCAAGTCGTACAAGTGAACCATGAACGGCATCGACGACTCGGGCTGCCGAAGCTCACACTCACAAAGGTACGCTGGTACAACAAGACATGGCGACTGTCGACCGACCGTTAAACTTATGGGGGAGAAAAACTAAAGACGATCGATTGCACAAAGGCTTGTCTCCACCGGCTGAAGAAGTAGTATATACACCGTGTTCACTTCCGCAACGAAGTCCGCCAACATACACCGCGCACAGAATTCCCGGCCCACCGACCGTCAAGATAGCGGGTTATACCGCGATAACGTATCGAATACTATTCCGAGAATGTCCCCCTCCCCTTCCAATCCCCAGAATGTGCAACGCTCATTATTCGCACTGCCCTAGATAAGATACCATTGAATCCGCCATCATCGAACAAGCACGGCGTCGCAAAGGTTAGCGTCGAGCAGCACGTATACGCTATAAGCAATGTTAAATAAAGAATAAGTTGGTGCTCGTATTACTAAATCTTTCATTGAGTTAAAACGGACAAACGGGAGGGTAGTGAAGACAGAGCGTACGCACATCCAGTATTCAACCTTTTCTTTGTCCGTCAGCGCAGCTTAAAAAAAAAAAAAAGATCAACGTCAATTAGGTATTCCAGTTTCGTGCTCTGCTTTAATAAGTGCATATATATATATACAAAAAGAAGCACTTGCCCTGTCTGGAAAAAGGGCTAGCGAAGCTTGGCGAGTGCGCACGTGACGTAGTTTCTTACCTTCTTTCTTTTGCATAATGCAATGCTCTTTGACATCATAAGCAACAGCCCAAAAATGAATCGAGACGAGGAATAGCAAGTAGTCGAGCTAACCATGCACACTTCTGCACCACTGCTACCTGCTTTTTTTTTTTTCTTTCTTCACGCCGGCAATGGGACCTTGGATTGGATTGAATAAACTTTTATTTGGTCCTCCAAAACACAGCTCACTGTGTTGCGGGCAGGTCCCACGTGGGGACTAAAATGCCGAGCTCCTCAGCCACCTCGCGGGCTTGGTGGACAGCCCAGAGCTGATCTGCCAAGGACGAGCTGCGGACTGTTCACGTGCTTATATAGCAACGAGACAACAGCAGCCAGACAACAACGACGTTCATCCAGGCAACAATGAAATGAAATTTGGCAACATAAAGTGACAAGTGATCTCGATAAAAGATCAGATTGTCAGATCATCAGAAACAGCTTATCTCCCACGATCGACAGAGCCTCCACTGTTGGAAAACATGGGCACACAGATACGCATATGGCCAGTGCACCTTAAAGGACCATACATTTCTGTAAGCTCGCTGGCGCCCACATTTTTCGCCAACGAAGCCGCCACTGAAATTTGAGTATAGCAACAAGCTTCGCTTGAGTAAAGCGATATGCCGCGGTCACAAGCTTCTGGTTTCAGGCTGCGACATGAGACGTCATTCTTGGTGTATGCATGAGGGCACTACAGCGAGTCAGTGACTTCAAGCGGCGACATTGTGGTTAACGCTTAATGCAACCTTCTTCAGCAGTACGTCTGGTTACCTGCATGAACGATACGGCAATTGGCGAAATACATTCGCCGAGATTTAAAGGCCTACCTATGCACGTATGTGTTTATCGAACGAATGAAGAGTATACTAAGCGAAGGCCAACGAGCCTCGATCGATCATATAGGTCCGCAACCAGGCGACTTACCGGACGCGGAGACAGATAATCGCAACATATATATACTCGATCCTCCGCGGGCGAATATCTACACACTTTATGGTTGTCTCGGCTCGCGCAATGAACTGCTCAAAGCGGAACAACTTTTTCGATAACACAAGACTGACTCGGAGTGCAGCTACATACTCGCGTCTTCAAGCGCAGCAGGCGGTCGCATCTTGACTTTCAGAAAAACACACGCATTGGTACCTCGCGGCCAGTGGAAATAGTCCATCGGCAATTTGAAACGGTACGGGTTTATCGCAGTATTATTTATAGGAAGTTAGTAGAATCAGTAAGAGGAAGACTGAGACGATTACCTAACGAGAACAAGCTATCTACAGTGCAAGGGGAAGGGAAGAGCCGCTGCAGGATAGTTTAGTACACCCCGTGTCAGCCGAAAGGGAAAAAAAAAACGCACGCCTGTTCCTACGAATTCGTTCACTACACTGCGCTCACGCGTGCTCCTAAATCAAAAAAAAGGAACGCCGCGCAGCCAGATTTTACTGCACGACGCCGGTGGGCACGCCAATACGCCACGAAAAAACCAGAGCAATTACAACGTTGTCTAACAGGAAGCGCGGACACGAAGCAACACTGCTATGTGTCTTTTTTTTTTTATTATTGCACAGTGAACGAACGGGGCGGCGTTTTCGAGAGAGAAGGGCTCCTGCAGACGATCGCCACCCCACGGCCTTCGTCTCGAGTGTTCCAACAGAAAACGCCACATCGAGGGCACCGTCGAGAGCACACCGTAATCGGGACGCAACTAAGAACGATCAGCACGACGCCACTCCCTTCACCGTATCGCTGGAAGCATATTCCCTCCCCCCGCCTCTCTTCGTTCACCACTGCAGACGCACAGCAAACAAAACAGCAGGTGTTACGCCGACGTGTTTGGCAAACTGGGCTCCCTCCCGCTCCTTCCTTCCCTCGGGGTGCGGGAGCAACCCGATCGATGGAGACGAGGCCTCGCAGCAACACATCCCGGGCGCGCTCGGAGCGCTTCGACGAGCCGAGCGAGTCCGTTTCGTGCTACGGTTCGACTGCGTCCAAAAGTCGATATCGTTCGGTGGTGTGTTGTAAGTATACACTTCACACAGCGGTCGGTGACATTTTACTGGCAGCTGCCGAACCTCAAACACGGCCGATATACACGTTGTGAGCGTGCGATCGCCGTTCGTCAAATGCAGCTACGCGCTCTACCAGATTACAAAGCGGCGCTGCAAGATTAGGCAATGTCAAGGGCATCTCCATTCGTAAGCACTGCAAACAATGCTTCTCCTTTTTTTTATAACAGAGCATCACGTGCAAAACATTTAACTTTACACAATGCGGTAGGTACCACTTGATAAAATGGCTACGAAAAAGGCAACACGCATAGCCAAAACAACGAATTAAATGCACAAGGCACGTAAACGACAATGTAACGTCAGATATTCCTCACAAACGCCCTTGAGGCTTTTCAGAATCGTGCCGTTCGTTTCATTCATTCATCCTTTTCATACGATATCAGCGTAACATCCTCGAAATCGGAATCCGGTTTACAAACACTTTCTAATCGACGCCACATTGCTATTTTATCATTATTTCATAAATTCTACCACAGCGCGCTAAATCAGGCACCGTATATTTTGCCACCATCACGCATATCCCATCGCATTGGTCACCCCTTAAAACGTCGCCCGTCCTCAAGCTCGCACAGTGACCTTTGCATCTTCTTTTTTTTCCTCGAGCAGCCAAGGACTAGAACGACCTTACACAAGAAATCGCTAACTCAAGCCCTACTGCCTTCATTGAAGCGATCACATCACATTATACCATATAATAAACTGTTCAACCTGTTGTATATATTGTAACCCACCCCTTATGTAATACCGCCTGGTGGGGTCTTTAAGGAATAAAAGTGAAAGTGAAAGATCAGACAATGTATAGGCCGGTGAGCACGCACAATGTATAGGCCGGTGAGCACGACAAGAAGTTTGGGTGTTTTCCCGAGACGGTGTTTGCCGCAGTGCGTACATATTGTGCAGTGAAGATGTGCTATCTGTATCAAATGAAACTTGGAACAGCGGCAAGGATTCGCGATAATATAGTACGCGCCGCCCACTTACCATGGACAGGCACGCATATATGCGCAGAGTTGCCGAACTGTATGCGCACGCCTGCCAATCGTGGTTAACCAAACAGCGCGCACTACAGCACCACGAAGGCTTGGCGCTGTTCGGGTTTCATTTGACGTTCGTAGTACATGCAGCGAAGAACGATGCAGCTCTCGTTAATCGCTTCAGTGCCACGAAAATAAATTATGGTGGTTGGGACGGCGGGAGGGGTATAGAATTGAATGCGTTCTTAAGATCGTGCAGATCGATTCATCACCGGAGACAGCGCTTGAAAGAGCGAAACTCGAAGAGCGATGGACAACAACGGCCATTCTGGAAGATGCGCCAGACGAACGCTTTCAGTCATTTCAACCAATTGCCTCTACTCCCGGAATGTCACCGCACGCCAGCACTCAAGCTGAAATACAGACACGCGGAAGACACCAACCACCCCTGAAAAAATCATGCTTCGCCCCGTCATTACCAACTTCTCGCAATCATCGCATTCCAAAGTGTCACCTCGGTACGTATCTCCGAGGCGTATACATTTATCTCGACAATTAGAATGGGGACTTCATGTTTTATTCTTCCAGCCCGCGGCACGCAGTAAGTCATTTACGTACGAACTTCTCAGCCAGCCCCATCCACATTGGATTGGTTTGGCTTCAGATTGCCCTCTACTCAGCGAACGCTTTCCGGGGCACCCCACCGGCAGTGGCGCAAAAAAAAAAAAAAAAAAAAAGGAAGGAAGAAACCAACTGCACAAAAGAGAGTCCTCAAAGTGCACGGAGAGACAGATGCGGGCTGCGGCGCCCGGAAAGCCCGTCGCTGACGCGGCGTCGGCAAATGCGCACGTGCACGACGGACGCCCCACAATGGCGGCCCCATGACGTCACCTCCACTGACTCCCCCTTTCGCCGGCAGCGTTGCACCTATGCGGGAGTAGAGAGCTCCTCCGCGAGGGGAGTAAAAAAGGCGAGCGAACGCTCTCCCCTCTCCATTCCGTCGAGCGCGGAGGGAGGAAATATTGCTCCCTTCTTTGCGAGGAGATGCGTTTTTGCTCTCCAGCAGTTAGGAGGAGGAGGGAGGCGCTCCTCCCCGGACCCAGTGATGCGGTCCGCCGCTGCACGGCCCGTTTCGGAGAGCGAAAGAACAGTGCGCTGCTTTCCATATGCATGCGCGCCCGTTCCTTTCATCTGGGAGAGAAGATTCACATTTCTCTTCTCTGCGTGCCCTTATATCTCTCTTGTTTTTACGGATAACCCGTCGTTCCCGGTGCCGCGCGCCCCCGAAGAGGAATGACACGACCGTGCCCGGGGTGATCTATCTGACACACGGACGGCCCGGGAGTGCAAACGGCGTTTTTCACCCCAGTGTATCGGTGACGAAGATTGTGCGAACCCATTCGAGCCACGCACCTACGCTTGAAATTCGCTCGTTAGAGAAACTGACGGAGTCGACGAATATACAGCCCTTCTCGGAGGGAGAATATTACAATTTTCCGGCACGTGCGCCACGCACTTTAACACAATCATAATTTATCTCAGTTTGACGACAAATTTGTACAACGTAAGAAAGAAAAAGGAGGGGGCAAAACAAACGTAAATAAATATTATAAGATACAGCGCCACCGACGAGAGAATACGGGCCGCTTCGGCAGTTGTTTCACGAATAGAACGAACAATATGAAAAAAGAAAATCAATACAAAGGACTGCACTCTCACAATCCGCATCATCGCATGTTGGGCGATACTTAATTTCTCTGAATATTAGTCGATGCCATCCCAGTCTATTTCGACGCGTTACGGTGGTCCAGTGGTTATGGAGCACAACCGCTGACCCGCAGGTCACTAGATCGAATGTCGGCCGCGGTGGCTGCATTCTGATGGAAACGAAACGCTCGATGTCCGCGTGCTTTGTTCAGGAACACGTTAAAGCAGGTGATGAAACTTTCCGGAGCCCACAATCGTATGGTGGTTTTGAGACGTAATCCCCGACAATTATTGTTATTACCCGGGCCCCTTTGGCCATTCTATTTCCTATACTACATGGTACAGCGTAGCGACAGCCATTACCACTGCTGAAAGCCATTCCTTCGAATAAAAGTTCTGATCCGTGGTTAGCTATCTGCTTGCACATTGCAGTCGCCGCCACCAAACACTGGCCACCACGAAGCGGGATTGGTATTATTATATTATGACACATCGGAGGAAAAGTAGTGTCCCATGTGAAGATTGTATTATTTTTTTGTAAAGTCGCAGTGTAATAGTCGACGACTTGCCACAACATAACAGGTCGGTAGTGTGCAAAAAACATTAAAGAAAGAGTTCGTAGCAAACGATAACAGCTACAAACTAAACCAATCGTATTTCGCGACGGATAGCAAGGTAAAAAGATACCGCAGGAAAAGCGTCAACCGATAAATTTAATAATAATCACTGGGGTTTCGGGAGCCAGAAACAGGTCATCGTCATCATTGTGAGGCACGCCGTGAAGAAGAACGCCGGATTAAGTAACGACTCCCGAGATTCCTTAAAGAACACCCTATAGATTAAAATACACGGATGTTTTTGCATTTGAGCCCTATCGAAATGCGGCTGCCATAATCAGGAATGAAACCCACGCCCTCAGCTTAACAGCCTATACCTTCTAGGATACCAGGAAGGGCAACCGTATTCTGCCAAAAGAAAAGGAATTCAGTTATCGCATAACTGAATGATCAAAAATTTGCAGTGTAGTATCGGCCAGGGCGAAGGCTGGCAATCGTCCAATCTTGCGCAGCTAAGCACGTGAAGATCTTCGCCCACTAGATTAATATTTTTTTCTTTACTCACGATTATCTCCCCCAGGTGCAGCGACGCGGAACACCGATGATCGAAAGTTCCACTCAAACGTTCTGTATGTGGCCTCTTTACGCCAAAATTGTTGTAAGCACGACTTCTCACACCAACTTTCCGATCTTTCAGCTTCAAACGGAACGTGCGCGGGGCACTAGCAAAATTAAAATAATAATAAAAAGCGATCGAAGAAGTGATCGCAATACCACAAAGGCGACGAAACGACAGGTCGAAAAGGAGTAAACACACACACACACACACACACACACACACACACACACACACACACACACACACACACACACAAAACCAAACTCGCCACAAGAATTGAAAGAACATTTCTTTCCCTATGATTTGAAAAAAAAGCAATACCACCAGTTGCATACATGTCGTTTTCAGCGCTAGCCACTGTCATCATATGCGCTTAAAATAGGCGAATCGCTTACGTCAATTAGCACACGTGTCTCTATGGGAGTTTAGCTTCCGAAATGCAACATCAAGACAGCGCATTCACCTACGCAGTGAAAAAAGTAAGCTTTCTATTTCTAACTCGATTTGTTAGTCTGCAGAAGCACAGGCCAAGCAGCTAAATTTGAGAAAAAATGTATGGCCTAAGTCGACGTCGCCCAAAGGCATGACGTTAACGAGATCATTCATTTGCGAAGGTCATTTACGAAAGCATTTATTTGACGTACATTAAAGTCCAACGCTTTTTTTTATTGACTTCAGTGCTGGAATCTGCTAATGTATTGAAAAAAGAAAGAACTACTTGCTCAAGCAGTATTACACATTAGCACTTCACGCAACGAGCATATATGCAGCACATAATAGACCCCACATATTACGTTAAGTATAACAATAAAGGTGAGGTGTTTGCTCCTTTAAGCATGCTGACATAACGCATTTAAATGCGTAATTGTCAAGCAGCGCACGCTAGAAATGGAATAGAAAAAAAAAACTTCAGCCTCAGCTATAATGCCTTGCCAAAAGCAAATGAAGGTCGCTTAATAACGGAATACGCAACTAACAATAGGCACTGGAGCATCTAAATATCGAGGTAGGTCAAGAGAAGAGAGCGCCGCCCTCAGCGACCGGTCGATGAGGCGATTGCGAGCGCAGCCACAAGTCAGCCGCGGCTTCAATAGGCAAGATCGTGTCGGTTTGGGTGCGAAGCCTGCAGACTGCTAACTTCGGTTCGATATACAAAGAAGCTTCATGTATGTGACCCCGACACGACGGCGGGCCGATTCGGATATCGATCAGACCGAGCCCGAGTCGTCCCGTTCACATGCACGAATTCCCGAAACTACGATATGATTTTGATTGGATTGATTGATTGACTGATTGATTGATATGTGGTGTTTAACGTCCCAAAACCACTATATGATTATGAGAGACGCCGTAGTGGAGGGCTCCGGAAATTTCGACCACCCGGGGCTCTTTAACGTGCACCCAAATCTGAGCACACGGGCCTACAACATTTCCGCCCTATATCGGAAAGGCAGCCGCCGCAGCCGGGATTCGAACCCGCGACCTGCGAGTCAGCAGCCGAGTACCTGAGCCACTAGACCACCGCGGCGGAGCGATATGATTTTGAGGGACGCCGTAATCGGGGGCTCCGAAAATTTCAGTCACCTGGTACTGTTTAATGCGCACCGAAATGCATAAGTACACGCACCTCTATAAGCATTCTTGCCTCCATCAAAGTGCAGCGACTACCCACGGGCACAAACACGTTAAGCGGTTCGACAGAGTCGATCCACCACAATGTCGTGCAGCTATACAAGCCGTAAATAGAACCAGCACCTTTGAGCGTCACAGCGCTACACCTTACCTGCAGCATGGCGAGAACGTCACCTAAGGCCAACCAAGTCACCGATCATCCCGCCCACGCAGAACTTGTGTCTGTGACCACGATGTGCAGTGGTGCGTGCATTTTTCTGCCTCAGCTTTTCGAAGCATAGATTATCTTGACGCATGCGCTTAACAAGTAGCGATCATGTAAAAAAAAGGTCGGCGCCGCCATGCCCACCACCCTTCCCTACCACATAACGTAGAAAAATTAAACAGCGAGCGCTTACATATCCACGAGATAAAGTTTCTTCCAACCAACGCCCGCACATGGCCGGCACTTCCGGTTACCTTGTCACATCGAAACAGCAGCGATTGCTTGAATGCACGGCATACGAGATCGCACGTTTAGGAAACTCGTTTCATGCTGCATTGGGTGGAATGTGATTGTGGGAAATCATGCAATACGCAGACTGTATTGACAGCGATCTTTATATTACGACTGCGACCTAGCAGGGGAAAAAATACCACAAATAATAGAGCAATACTACAGTAAAAATAAAGATAAAAATAATGGACGAATACGGCTTCACTAAGGCGAACTTCACTTCCAAAATGACACACCACGAAATTTTTTCATCGCACTAACGTCAAGCGATGTCGCCATTGGTGAATGATGGAAACAAGCTTACAACCGCAAAACTGTTGATAGTTATAGCGCGAGAACAAAACGACGACACAGAGACAAGAAGGACACGAAAGACATTCTTGTCTCTGTGTCGTCGTTTTCTTTTCGCGCTATAACTATCCTGATACCATATCCAACTAGCCCAAGCTGCCACGCAAAAGTGTCCCGCATATTTCTGTTCGGAGAATGCCTACATCACTGGGAAACAAAAACTGCAGGCGGGATCCCACGTACCGCCGTGCGAACAAAAGCCGCCCGAATCGCCACTGACCACACAGCGCGAAGAGGCGCTTTTGTAGCGCTGGAGGTTCCCGCACAGTATTCGCCATATGCTTCCCAGAGTACAATGTCGGTGTATGGCGCTCAGACGGTCTTGTAGCCACGAACTCGCAGTGTCGTTAATAACCCTTCCATTTTTTTTCTCATTTTCTCACGCAATTTTTCCTTTTTTGGTTGGGTATACAGGGTAGCAAACCGGAGACTTCCTGTGTTAACTTCCCTGCCTTTCCTTTATTTTTCTCCCTCTTCCAATCGTAAGAAAAAAAAAGCGTTATTCACGCTAGCGCTTCCGCCCATCAAATGAGGCACTTCATTATTTTCTTATTTTCCACCCCCCCTCCTCCAAATCCGCCTGTTATCTCTGTACTCACCGTTTTATCACCCACTTGGCGTTGCACTCGCTGCACCAGCACGGGCTTATCGGTAAAAGCGAGCAGAAAGAGTGTGAGAGAGGGCGAAGGCGAGAGATGCAATGCGCGCGTCCACGGGACCACGCGCACGCACCAGTGGACGACGCCCTCTTCTTCTTCTCCGGTGGGCCGTTGACCTTCCGGTCACACTCGGGCGACGACGCGACACGATAGCGGCCGAGCGGAAGACGCCCGGAAGGAGAGAAAGCTGCCGGGACGAGAAGACGCACGCCTCCTCACTCCGACAACGCGGAGGAAGGAAGAGAGACCACCGACTCTCGACAGGGACTCAGTCATCGTCATTACACACAATGAGGGAAACACTGAAAGTACCCGCACGAGAGCCGCCTGTAAGAAGCAATTATTGTACGTCTGAGGTATATTTAGACAACGCAAGCGGCTTTCTCGAATCCCGCGCTTAATTAACCACTTGAGCCACGGTATACGACCACGATGTTCCATTTAACCCAGCCGACAAGAGGGTCGCGTGTTCGATCCCCGCCGCGGCATTTCGATAAAGGTGAAATGGCAGAGACCCGTGTACTACTGTGGGATGTCGTCAGTGCGCGCGTCAAAGAACACCAGATCGTCGAAATTTCCAGAGCCCTCCGCTAAGCAGTCCTTCATAATCATGTCGTGATTCTGCAACGTCAAAAAACTTTTGCTATTCGACAGAAAACAGACGCCCGTCACCGCGATGAGCAGCGGGGTGAAGTGCGTCAACATCGAAAGTATTAATACGTAGAGTTCTACGACCCCAAAACCAGGATATCATTGAGGGACGCCACGGTGAAGGGCTCCGGAATTTTCGACCTTTTGCTGCTTTCTAACGTGCTCCGAGATCGCACAGTACACGGGCCATTCCACCAAAATGCGACCGCCGCGGCGGGCATCGAACCCATGACCTTCAGGTCAGCAGCCAAGCCACTGATCCACCGATACAGACTCGATATCCAGGGTAAACCATTTACATTCGATATAATTATAATAAGGCCGGAAAAAATACAAGTACCTATCGCTACTAAAACACAGACCAGCAAAAAATTTGTAATAGAAAAATCGGCCCCGTAGATGAATGCTTCACTGCAAATGTCGCCGAATGACGATAGCCTTCCGTCTGGAGAGAGTGAAGAAAAACTTTATTCGATGTTCTGCGCTAGGAAATCGGGGAATGGAATTCTGGAGGCGCTGCGTTATAAAGTGCCTCGACGCGCGCAGCGGGTAGGTGCCTCCGCCGTATCGTCTTAGCAAAGCGCGGGAAACATCTGCAATTGCATTTGCGTTGCATCGTCAGCTTAGCGTAATAAACGCTGCGTTCCTTAAAATTATTTATGTATGACGTTTATAGTATAAAGAAACACGCCACAGTATATCGGCATGTCGATGTTCTTCCTCATATATGCGTAACATTTGTTTTTTTTTTAATTGATAATACGCACAAATGTGAACTCGGAAACCAGAGCAATATTGGTGGGCGCTGCAGATGTGGTTGGACTTCGGAATTAAATGCGAACCGAATAAGAGGCGAAGAGACGAGCCATTTCGTGCGACAGACAGACCAAAACTTTTGCGCCGAAGCATCCCAACAACGGAAAAATTCTAAACCAAACTGGTCGACCACGCGAGGAGGACCACTCGGCACCTGTACCGAAGATGGCCACGCACTATAGTGTTGGGGAAAAAATAAAGCGTTTTAAAGTTCAATTGTCGCCATCAATCAAACCGTTTTGCATTTGGTGAAAAACAAGATGGACGGAAAAACAAGATTTTCTTTTCTCTCCTTCCCTCTCTCTTTAACGAGGCCGAGCATCTTTTCTCGTACGAGGAACAGAAAGCATCTTGGAGAGAAAAAGAAAAGAACAAAACAAGACAGCACCAGAGTGCATACCTTGCCCCTTTTTTATGTCAGTGAGTACAACTGCACCCACTATTTAAAAAAAATAAGAAAAAAATTTGTTCTTGCCAGGGATCGAACCTGGGACCTTCCGCGTGTTAGGCGGATGTGATAACCACTACACCACAAGAACAACTGACAGAACGGTCGACTTCAGTTGTACACAAGCCTTGCACAGCTTGCAAATAGATAAAAATGAAAAGACCTCGAGCGGTGTTCTGATAACACGACTGCTAGCACACGACCTCAACGGCGGAGAGAAGAAAGACAGCGAGGGGGGCGAAGTAGGAGGAACGGGACCCTGCCGCAAGGATGTCGTAAGCCGCTGTAAGCTCTCGAAACCTGAATGAAATTGCGCCGGTAATCAGTTCTAGCTTTGTCGGAGTATATATATAAAAAAAATAACCACTGCAGCACGTCAAGGAAGTGGGAAATATGAGATTTTTTTTTTAATCTATTTCATTTGTTGCGCACGCCTTAATTCGTGCTACTGTCATATGCGATGGAACGGTTTTTGATGTCACCTAGAAACTAACGCGCTATAACGATAGGTTTTTCACAGTGATTTGACGCAGCGTCGGGTCGCAAGTGTTTTATCTAAACAAGCGTCGCGTTTCACGTTGGAAAGCAATCAACCACTCCCGACAACGAAAGTTCGTCAAAATGCACGACGTGAACCATTAATCGACGCTGCCGGTCGGGCGCAAATCCCAAGAAACTTAGTTTCCCTTTTGGACCTATTAATAAGCGGCCAAATAAATCAACATCGAGAACTCGACTCAATGCTTTCTTTTTCTTTTTACCTTTATATTGCTACATGCATATTACCAGCCTCTTGAACCATGCGCGTTGTGTGGGCCAGACGAAGAGAAGGAAGACGTATCTCTGCTCGGGCTATGAACAGGACCGCTCAACGTTGGGACCGCTATTGTTAAATATATCGCGTAAATAGTCTACATACTGCGCTCTACCAACACGTTATTCACGGGGCGATATTTGGTTAATATTCACGTAACATTCGAGTACGTCTACAAAGCGCTCAGATCAAGCACTTCCCTCGCACACGGATTCGGTGAAACGTGTCTTAACTAAACACGTAGAAACACGTCTCATTCAATCCCGGAGCTATAATAGTGAAACGGCGGGAGGGGCAACTTGCCAGACGCACGTTGTTTTTTTTTTCCCGGAATAGAGGGTGTGTATTATTCCTATACGGCACACTCACTACATACTCATCAATGGGTTTCCGTCGAGAAGGATGACGTCATACGCTCGGCTACGCGAGGCCACCGCGGCGGCACGCACGCTACACGCGAGCAGAAAATAGACATTCCGCCAAGGGCGAGCGGCAGGAGGGGAAGGTTGTTCATCCTTCTTCTCTCTTCGCAAGCGGAAGGTCGCCGTTCTAATGCGAGCGTTGTCGACGAGGGGGCTCGCTCATTTCATACCGCCGAGCAAGCTCGCTCTGTTGGCTCGCGGAAGCTCACGCTCTCTGTGTCGGAGGCGGCTGCCATTGATACCGCGCGACACGGCGCGTTCAATAGTCCGGCAAGCGAATCGTTAACAGGTCAGCACCCAAGAGATTGCGCTGCTTGAGGACAGGAAAGTGAAATACAATGGACACATTTGGAATAGGGTTTGATTCGTTATAGCGTTCGGTGGGTACGACATGCTGTTCTCGAGACTTCGACTTGGTTATGCAAGAGCTTGGCGCACGACGCATGCGCCGTAGCGCCGCCAATCGCTAACGCGAAAGTTTGCGCACTCTATTCTAAAGCCGCGAAAGTACAAAAACCATCTTTGCAACGTTTCCCCTCTGATCGGCCGAAAACACCAACGCAGTGGAACTTGACCGTTCCAATACATCCTCAGATTCGGCGTCACCAAGAGCTGCGACGCGAGGCACTGCGGTTACGCGGCGCCCAAGCACGCTTTGATCGAGATCAACTACGACAGCCTTCTTGGTACACCGTTCTACAGCATCAGGAAGGGTCCGTACAGTTTGCGCGGCTGCAGGCATCACCGGAAGGTCGCTACGCTCGCTCCAACCGTTGGCGGACCGCTACACTGTACGATTTACACTCGATTCGAGGAGCACGCGTGGCAACCTCGCGCGAAATGCAACGGCGCGGTCACGCGGCGGCCCTTCTCAACTCGGCCAATGGCCAGTGCGGGGTCACCACAGTAACCGCGGGCAAAGCGAGTGAGCGAGCGCGTAAAAAGACAAAAAAAAAAGAAAGCAGGGTGCCGGTTTTCGAGGTGCTGGTCAAGAGAGAGCCGCCCGGAGGGCCATTCACATCGTCCACGCCGAACGGCAGGAAGAAGAGGCGGTGATGTCGTCGAGGTGCGCCACTCACTCACGCACGGTGAACGCGGTGACGCAGCGTCGTCTGATTCAGCGCCGAGCGGCCATTGAGGACGAAGCGTAGATCACGCACGGGTCAGGGCGTCACTATGATGGCGAGTTTCGGGAACCGAGGAGACGGGAGCTACCGAGAAAAGGCGGCGCATCCGCCAACGGTGGTTTTTTTTTTTTTCATACGCAGCGGAAGAGACGGAATTACGCTCGCCTCGAAACGGTATTTTTTTTTTTTTTTTTGCTCGGGGAATGTGATTTTCTGCGGCGCGCCACTAGTGGTAGCGGCGTTTCCAAGTTGATCAAAAAATTGACTGGTCACCGAACAATACGAATAAAACACATCAAAGTGTTTGAGAAAAAGACAAAAAAAAAAGAAGGGAAAAGGTGTGTACAACTGCAGTCGGTATAGGCGTAGATAACAAGTCCATATAAAAAGGGCACCTTGTACGAGGAAAAAAAAAAACACTGCCAGAGAAGTAGAGTTCCAACAGACAGAGCAATAGCTTATTGTAACGGATGGCTATGTGACGAGGGGTCGCAACTCCATTTCAATGTGGACGCTTTAGCAGATCGTATTCAGCAGTATCATCACCATCAGCCATAGGACTAGAAAACGACGCTGCATCAACTTGCATAGGTGAGGGACAAGTGGCGCGGCAATGACAAAACATTTATGTGAAAAGAAGGTACTCGCTGCTTTGTATCTCTCTCTCTCTCTCTCCCACGCTGTTCCGCCATCAAACCTTCACGCAAAACATCGGTGACGCCACAAAACAAATCAGTCACACAGTCCAGCATCTTTATCTCAAGTGAAGCAGTGCCATCCAGAAGACAAAATGAAATAATACGGACCCTTGCGCATGCGTCGGAGAGTGCGTCCTTCTGAGATGATCAAAAATAAATTTAAAGCAGAGACGAAAGTCCTGCTACAGAAAAAACAAGCAAAAAAGCTAACAATATATATATATATATATATATATATATATATATATATATATATATATATATATATATATATATATATATATATATATATATGAGAGAGAGAGAGAGAGCAAAATGCACACCTACTAACAGCACCTTTGCAACAACGAAATTGATGTGTACTGTTCGTCGAACGGCGAAACAGCAATGAAACTTTTTAATCACGTAACGTTCATAAATGCACGTTACGCAATATATATAACCGGCTCGACCTATCAGTGCTCTCCTATATAGAAGGGCACACATGCACCCCATCAATTATCAATCGGCAACCCGTACCAGAGGCATCCTCGAGCTTGTTGATCCGAGAGGGAAAGCATGCTACACCGGAGGCAAAGATAAAACCCACAGGACTTCTGCGCATACCATACGAAGTACTTGGATTGGTCCGAACAAGATGACGTCAGAATCTTCCAGGATGCGTTCACTCCTCTGGAGCGACACGTATCTACGAGAGTCCTCGCATAGGCACACGCAGCGTTTCGTTTGTCTTCGTTTAGCAGCGGTTCGGCATCGACGGTGTTTGGGCAGCAAGAAGCCATTCACACCATTGCGTACGCACTGGGAAGGCACACACACAAGGGACGCTCTCTCTCTCTCTCTTTTGGCGAGCTGTGGACGGAAACGAGAGCAGACGGGGCGCCACAATCACAAGAAGAACCGACGATAGCGGATGGTCGACGAGGGGTGAATGATGGAAGGGTGGGGGGTGTTGGAGAGATACATCAAACGCGTTCCGGCAGGCTGCCCGGACGACTACAGGAGGAGGACGAGAAAAACGGGGGGGAGTGGAGGGACAGCAATCGTTTCCTCCCTGCAGCCGGGCTCGTCGACTTCTTTCAACGGCGCCTGGATGGGGCCCACAAGAATACAGTTGGGGGGCCTCAGGAGAAGAGGGATACACAGCATCGCGTTTCCCACGGACGAAGAAGAGTGAGGGGCGATCACGTCGCTCGCACGGGCGACGCAGACGGCGCTGCGTCTGCGGCCGATCGTCGCAAGCGGCAAACGCCAAGAAACGCATTTCCGAGTCCCTCCCTTCCGCATGCATGACGCGTGTAACGACGCTTGCTATGCACACAGCGCGCAGATGAAATATGCACCCATACGTGATTCTGGCTCTGCAACTCGGACGCCGCTACATGAAAGGCATTACATCTGCTCAATTCGAGCGGGGCAGAATGAAATTGGGTGAACGATGACTGGAATACTCCCAAAAAGTTTTAAAAGGCGGTCTTATTGCAGTGCCGTATGATGTATATATATTCCATGGATCGGGGTCATGAGCGTGGTCGGGGGGAGGGGTCAGACCCCCTTGAGTTTTTTTTTTCTTCAAATTTGTTTAAATATACAATCAGACCTAGATATAACAGACCTGGATAAACCGAAATAACGGTTATAGCGAAGTAAATGAAGACTGGTCGCACTTTATAGCGTTAGCAATGTACCTTTACAACAAATTTTCAAATATAACGAACTTGTTTCAATATACAACACTGTTGTAATGAGAAGAGTAGCAGCTTGGGCTAGTTGGTATGATATGACGATAGTTATAGCGCGAGAACTGAACGACGACAAAGAGACAAGAAGGACACGAAGGACACGAGCGCTCGCGTCCTTCGTGTCTTTCTTGTCTTTTTGTCGTCGTTCTGTTCTCGTGGGCTGTGATGAGGTTTGAGTGTATATACATGCACACATACAAACGCACACACGAACATAGATATAATATAGTTTAACCCTCCTCCCTAGAAAAACATTCCTGGCTACTCCTCTTAGCTGTTCAGAACACCTAACGGGTAGGGAAGCCTTTGCTCCACCAGTTAGGCGTCCCAGCAAAGCGGCCTTGGAATCAAGGTCATATTGCAAGCACTATAGCGTGGAAATGGATGGCCTGAGAAAAAAATAGACAGTTCATACTTCGCCTTTCGGTGTTTCCGACTTTGTACTAGGATCACACGCACCGAAGTACTGCGCTAGAATTGCCCCAACAAACGACGTCCAACGACATGGCGGCCACTACGTGTTTCCAGTTTCTACGACCGGTTCCGGCGCTCGCAGTATTACAAAAGGCAAGACATTTTATACATATAACGAGAGAGCGAGAAGAAATAAAGGAGAGATATGGAGTTAGTCGGCAATGCAAATACGCGAATCACTGATCCGTATATTTACACTGCAAAGGGGGGGGGGGGCAGTACTGCCAAGATAAGAAGGGATGAAAGAAAGAAAGATGTAGATAGAAGCAGAGCGCATGCACACAATCACTGCTGCCCCCACCGCTCAGGACGAAAGCAGGCATCCTTTCGGCAACTCCTATTCGCAACGCGCCAAATAGAACAATTGCCTCGGTGCGTTAGGAAAACTGCGAGCGCTTACGAATTGCGAGACAAAACGTACTAAATAACGTAATAAAGAAGTGAGAAGACACCCAGCACGAAGGTTGGACACATCCTTGTGCGACAGTCACCACGACAGAAAGCACTTCCTGCACACGAAATAACGCTCGAGCTGGTGCACATGCGCCGCGTCACGAAACAACAGACCAGTGGTCGAAAATCATGACCCCCCGTATTCTAGAACCTCCCTTCACTCAACACTTCGTTTTCACTTGAGAAAGCCGATGGAAGCGCCATCTCTAGGTACGGAAAGTCACTGCGTATCAGCGGTAGTCTGCTACGGTTCTTGAGTAGCGCAGCGTCATTTTCAGCCGAGTGGTGGCGCAGTGCTCTCAACTCTGTCAAGTGAAGGGTGAAAGTCGAGTCGAGGAGCGTTTGTGAATACGGAGGTCATTGTCTCGGGTCACCACTGAGCAACGGGAGGGAGCAAGAACGAACGTAAGCAACGCACGTGATTCACGATTTTGCGCCAGCAGGGGTGAACCCTTAAACTATATACATGGGTTGCACGTACGTCACATCCGGGAACGAAAGGACCGCCATGTTTGTCAACATAAGCAGCTGCCTGGCAGCGTAGTCGGGAGTTTTGCAGCGGCGAAATTGAGTCTTCGGTCGCGCTACCGGCTTCGCCACGACTATTCGTGCCGTTTTTGGATGCTGAATAATACCCGCCACCGTGTCGCTCGGCTGCTGGCCCACAGGTCGCGGAATCGAATCCCTGCCTCAGCGGCCGCATTTTCGGTGGGGGCGAGAATGCTTAGATTTAGCCTTTAGGCGCATGTTAAAGAACACCAGATGATCGAAATTGCCATAGCCCTCAACTAAGGCGTGTCTCATAATCACATCGTGGTTTTGGGACGTGCGTTCATCATTTCATCACAGGTAGGCGTATTTCCGAGTTATTGATTGATTTGATTGATTGATTTGTGGGGTTTAACGTCCCAAAACCACCATATGATTATGAGAGGCGTCGTAGTGGAGGGCTCCGGAAATTTAGACCACCTGGGGTTCTTTAACGTGCACCCAAATCTGAGCACACGGGCCTACAACGTTTCCGCCTCCATCGGAAATGCAGCCGCCGCAGCCGGGATTTGAACCCGCGACCTGCGGTATTTCCGAGTTATGTCCAAGTGTATCGTTTACTTACGTGATCGCGTCGCTTTCTCCGGAATGTCACCTAGATTTACAGCGATTTACAGCGACGTACAGCCGACCTTTTCGAATATCCGCGTATCATGTTGTTAAATCGGGGTTAACAGTGCTACACATGCGAACGTGTCTTCATTTAACCCGCCAATTTGATGGACGACGCGAACCGCGACTGAGCAGCGAGCCTATACTAGTTGCTAGGCTACGGCCGTTATGACCAGACTACTGCGGCAGCATCGGCGCGATTTCAGCGCCCTAAATAGCGACAGACAAACACACTAGATGCAGTTGCAGCGGGCACGCCACACACGGAATCGGGAACATCGCTCGAACAGCCTACCGTAGACGGTGAACCAGAACATGATGAATCGACAGTAGATCCCACGAAACCGTAGCTCGAGGTAGGAAAATAAACCAAACATTGCAACACTATCGAAACGAGCACAACTGCGGTGACGTCTGAACATGGGCGTAGGCAGGAGCGTGCTAAAGGGGCATTAGCGTTTCCCAAGCAACACCGAAATTTCCCCCACCACGATGCAACACGGGTTCACACTCCTCACTATACAAAAATCCCGTCGAAGCCGATGTTTTACTTCAACCGGGAAAGAGCGTCGTAACTAATCCTCGACTAGAACGACGACACGCCATGATGAAAGCTGCTTTGCCGCTATGCTCTTCGCCCATCTGCTGCATGGTGAAGTAGTTGTGGCCGTCCAGCGACTTGCAGGCCTTCATTTGCGTGACGTGACTTGCCGAAAGCACCACTAATTGACGATGTCGCCGTGTCTCACGGAAGGTGTACAGCATCCTTACCGGTGCGCAGTTCGTACGGGTCGATTTGCCATCGCACATTAAATTTTCGCTCGGTAGCGTATACACGAGTCGGTGCCACAAGCTCTTGGAAGTGCGACGGGGCAAAGCGCGTGCACGTTTCCTTTCGCCATGTCGCACGAATGACGCCGACAAGCTCACAGCCGACGGTAAGCTACTCGCGCAGCCTGAGTAGCGCGACTCAATGTTGACAAACATGGCGGCCGCTCACTTTTTCCAGCCGGAAATGGCGTCACATGCAACCTATCTATAGACCTGTCGACCGTGTCTCGCTAACTTTTCGCTGGAACAGCGCCCAGCCCTATCTAAATATTTTTCCTCTTCCCATAGAAATATCAGCACAGAAATGCGTTGATCAAAAAGCGCGGATAAGTGGGCTAGTTGGTATTAATTCATTTTCTGACTGAATAGGGGCACGCACACAAACAAGGACACTATAGGACAAGAAAAAGCACAACATAAGCACCCGTGCTGCGCTTGTGTTGTGCTGTGCTGCGCTTATGTTGATTTCTTTAGCTGCCACCGGCCATGGTGGCAGCTAAAGAAATCTATACGCAGCAGGTAGGCGTTTCTTAGCCTTCTCTTCGGAGTTGCCGCCGCTTCTGCAAGGCCCGTAAAACAGCTCAACCCAAGTACGGAACCTCAATGCTCACCGTGCACCTTTACATGTGCGCTGGGTGCCAGCCTTGTTTTCAACGGAACTGTCACGTATATCGAACAGGTGCTACATAAATACGCGCTATATTATCCTAAAGAGAAAGGCGCGCAGACCCGAGGCGAATACACAAGGAATATATGCACACAATGCGCCGCGTCTCAACCGAATTCTTTCCGAAATATCCATAGTGTGCACTATTTTGTACGGACAGTGCTATCACAGTTGATCGATGCGCAGACGAGTTACAGTATAAAGCAGCTCTCCATGCGATAACGAAACTATCCTGACGAGCTACATGCGTCAACGACTCACCTTGAGTCACTCGCCTCCACGAAGCAGTGGCTCGCGTCGCAAACCGCAAATTTAAACTTGCCAGATGTCAGGGGAGAGTGACGTATCAAGTATACATTTGACGTGACGATGCGGTAGAATATACGTGGGCGAAAAACTGAGCGTTGCTTTAATGGTACATAGGTTGATGAGACAGCATGACAAAAAGGTCGCAAATAGCAGAGCCCCTTGGCCGGTGGCCATCCAATGTCGATATTTTGAGAGCACGTCAAACTTTCGTGCATGCCTTGTGGTTGCCGGTATAGCCGAGAGAAATAGTTAATATTGGTAACTAAGATAAAAGGGAATCACTGACGCAGGTTCCGTGCGTCATTAGTTTCTTTATCGTTTGGTCGCAAATGCGCGGACGACCTGCAACAGCGCTCTTCGTGTTAACACTATATATATATATATATATATATATATATATATATATATATATATATATATATATATATATATATATATATATATATATATATATATATATATATATAGGATATGGCACAACAGGAGCGTTGTCAACAAGGATAAATATATTTATTTCCCAACAGTTTCGGGAAGGGTCCTCCCTTTATCAGGGGATGAGTTATACCTCATCTCCTGACGAAGGGAGGTAACTCCCTGGAGTATGAGCCGGGCCACGTCACCCAGTCATCGTAACGTCACACGAGTCGACAGGATGAAGACCTCGCAACCACTTCATCGCCCGGCCATCATCATCGAAGACCTCAGCGAGACGCAGTGACCGAACACGGACCACCAAGACCACCAAGCATCATGACAGCAGCATCAGAAGACCTTGACATCCCTAAGTACACCGGATCAGCGGACGACGGACCCGTACAGGACTGGTTCAACCTGTTCGAGCTCCATGCCACCGCTGCATCATGGTCGGAACGGGAGATGATCATCAACTTCACTTACTACATCTCAGGTGAGGCATTCAAATTTTACCTCACCCACATCTTCGAGAACGATGAGTCTTGGAAAAAGATCAAAGAAGAAATGATCAGCCGTTTCAAAGAATACGATGAAGACCTGTACATACCTCATCAGCTGAAGTCTCTTCAACTCAACCATCACAGTTACGCGAAATCTTCCCGCAGTAAGCGTATTTCCCAAACAAGACTTCAGAGTAAATATTCCACCATTGTACCATCGTATGACTCGTCCAAATACACTTCACGCATTACAACACCAACTAGGGACTTGCACGTCGCAGCAGAGAAGGTAATGCCACCGTATGCCGATATATAGGAATGTAGACCATTTTGCCAAAAGACCGGACTTACGGTTGGATTTTTCACGGGCAAATAAATCGGCATTTCCAATGTATTTACGGCACCATAATACTTCAGGTATTACTGAACAGCCCGAATCACTTGATGCTTTGTGTCGCACACATGGCCCACACGGCTTCGGACGCGTGACGGCATTTACGCATGACGAGTTAGTAAATCCACATGAAACCAAACCAGACAACGAATGTTCACAGAAACATCATTCGTTCAAAGTATTCAGCTCTGCAGTTCCATCTCCTGTCATCAACTTTACTGATAAACCTGATGAAGCACCTCACAAGATCGTAGCATTTACGCATGACGAGTTAGTAAATCCGCACGAAACCAACCCAGACAACGAATGTTCACAGGAATCTCATTTGTTCAAAGTATTCAGTTCAGCAGTTCCACAGAGACAGAAGCAGTCACAATCAGCATCTTGTGAAGAAAAGTGTTCTGCAGAAGCGTCGAGTGTTCATCAATCACAAGATCGAAGCGACGTGAATCCAGTATACAACCTCACTAAATATTCAAGGCCGAGGGAGCAGTTCGTTTATAGGTGTTGTGAAAACAAAACCGCAGGTGCGACTTCTGATGACATAAGTACGCTTCAGGCAACGACCAACAATGAACGGTTTATAAATACAGAAGATTCAAGTGCATCAAACCCGCCACATTATCTTGCGCCGGAAACAGTTGCATTGGTTGGCGTCGTAGAAGCCTGCGGAGGACTCGCTAAGAATCCTGGCGCAACACGATCAATGTCACACCCCAAGCAAGTTGACGAAACGAAGAAATTACAACGTCAACGCATACTTCAACATTGTCAACGGCGAAACAAAACTTCATCGAGTGCACTCTTAAGGCTTGAAGAACATGGCAAAAAGGCCCATCGTGGTGGATACATTCTCCACCAAAGATCAAGAATGTGCCTTCCATCAAACCATCTGCGACATCGCCATAGAAAAATTTGCAAAAGCCACAAAAGCACCCCTTGTACTCGGCAGAAACACAGGCAGCGCCCAATCAACCTCGATCAACGCGCACGCAAGCTGCCTGCACGACCTGTGCCACGACGAAGAATTCGATGCCTACGATATCTGAACTGTCCATTCTGCAAGGTGTTCGAACCTCGTTTGTTCTTCACAAGAATGCCGGCTGCGTTTTCCGCTATCTCCACGTCCAAAGCATTCTTGTGTTATCCAGGACGCAACCATCAGCCTCGCCCACCAGAACTCATGCGTTAACCGGACTGCTGCACTCTTTCCTGAAGTTTTGCGAGTTTACGGAACACCACGGGGCCATGAAACCAATTTTGCATTTTGACATTTGTGACTTCTCAACCTCTCCTTGTGTACTTTTCCTTGTTCGTAATCCATGCCTTCTTTCGGGGGGAGGGGGAATCGTGTGACGTATGAAGCGATGGTTGGTAGAGGCCGAGAAGGAAGAAGTGAGATTAGAATAATCATGGAGTATGAGCCGGGCCACGTCACCCAGTCGTCATAGTGTCACACACACACACACACACACACACACACACACACACACACACACACACACACACACACACACACACACACACATATATATATATATATATATATATATATATATATATATATATATATATATATATATATATATATATATGACGTAAGAAGGCAGGGATGGTTCGGAGAAGTAGATAAGGAAGAAGTGCACAGTAGAATAAACATGGAGTATGAGCCAGGCCACGTCTCCCATTCATCATAGCGTCACACGAGCCGACAGGATGAAGACCTCGCAACCACTTCATCGCCCGGCCATCATCATCGAAGACCTCAGCGAGGCGCAGTGACCGAACGCGGACCACAGAAGAACGCGGACCACCAAGACCACCAAGCATCATGACAGCAGCATCAGACGACCTTCCCATTCCTAAGTACACCGGAGCAGCGGACGATGGACCTGTACAGGACTGGTTCGACCTGTTCGAGTTCCACGCTACCGCTGCATCTTGGTCAGAACGGGAGATGGTTACGAACTTCAGCGACTACGTCACCGGTGAGGCATTCAAATTTTACCTAATTCACATATTCGAGAACGACGAGTCATGGCGAAAAATCAAAGAGGAGATGATTACCCGTTTTAATGACTATGACCAAGACTTACTTATTGCCAACCATCTAGAGACAACTGCACACTATCGTCAATTTCCTAAGCAGTCCTCAAGTATTCGAAAGTCCAGCGCGAATCGACAAGTGCCTCAAGACAAAGTGGCACATGAGTTTACTTTCAGAAGACCATGCGTGTTTTGGGAAAAACCTAACCATCAAGCACACCTCCCTTCTGCACGAAAGCCGGCCTTTCGAAAGTCCTCACTCCAGCCTATGACGCGAGACGTTGCCCACCGACCTGATGCTCTTAATTCTTCGTTTCGCATACGCGGTCCACCACGCGGTTTTCCATCACGCGGCTCTTCAAGCGCTCCTGACGCTCACCGTTTGCCTCATAAGGAAACCATGTTCACGATAGACGAGTTCACACACCGAGAAAATACCCAGTCGAGCCATGCTCCTTTCGCACGGGCTCATGCATCACCGTCCGGTGCACACACCCTCGAGAGTCCAAACAAAACTGAACGCTCAGATGCATCGAACGTCGCACGCTACCAGGCGCAAGGACCACTCGCAGTGAACAGCGAAAAAGAAGCCCTTGAAGAGCTCCCTGTCATTTCTACGGCACCGCAGAATTACCAAAATTTGCAGTTCAAACCTAGTAATGCCATGTCACCTGTGGTGCCCACATGCAGAGCTCACCAATTCATGAATCGAACAAATTCAGAAGTACATGATACATCAAACCTCGTACACAGTTGTCTTTCGGAAGCGTGCGTAATGAACCACGTCACCGAAGCCTCTGAAGAGCCTGCTAGCAATGTGGATGCATTACCAACTATGCCCGACAAGCAAGACACCAATTCTGCAAGCATCAGCTGTCGACAGGACACGTCAAACACCGAAGGAAATGAATGCCCCGTTCCAGAAGGGGCGCCACTACAGCCATCTCTTGAGCAGCCTCAGCAAAGCAAGCAAAGCCAAGTTCATAAACCCATGCTACAACGAGAGAAACTGCAACGAGGGCATCGACGAACGCGAAATTCAACGGAAGCGCACTCACCAATAAAAGAGCATCGGAAAATAAGATCTCTAAACCAAAGACCGATTCAAGACGTCAGGCAATTTCGCACAAAGAAAAGTCACCAGAAACACTCCCTGCACCTGCTATTACACCGACTGCACCACCACAAAAAACGCCGAGAAAGACGCAAAAGCACTGCTTGCACACCGCAAGCACTCAGGCACTTCGTCACAGTTGGTCAAAAAGCACGAAAGCAAGAAGCACCGGAATTGCACCATTCACGACGAAAAATACAACCCCGACGACGCCGCCGATGCAACAATGCGTTCCAACCTTGCTTAGTCCCCAGAACAGTTCAAGCAGTATTGTCAGTATCCATGTGTAGCCCGCTCTGTCCGGAACGCAACAGTCAAGCTCGTCCACCAGAGTCGTCATAAAAATCACCGAACTGCTCCCTCGGCCTTGAATATTTAGTGAGATTGTGAAACTCTGTCGGGACGTCAAACTGTGAATTTGGCCATTATTTTGTTTATTCTCTGCAATTTGTTGTAGCTTGTAACCGGTGCCATTTTTCGGGGGGAGGGGGAATCCTGTGACGTAAGAAGGCAGGGATGGTTAGGAGAAGTAGATAAGGAAGAAGTGCACAGTAGAATAAACATGGAGTATGAGCCAGGCCACGTCTCCCATTCATCATAGCGTCACACATATATATATATATATACACACAGTCCACGAGACAACCATGAATCACAGCACCACACAAAAGTACACGCCTATTTATAGGTGTCGTGATTGGAGATCGATTTCCGGTGACGAACGCTCGGTCGCGCTGCAGGTTTGTTTTCCGAGTCTTGGCTGGCGTATGCAATGGCTATAGCGCTACACGGAACACTGTTCAAAACATATAAGTTACGTGCGATATTCTAACAATCACCACCACGTATGCAGCTAACACATATTATACCGCAAACCGCTCCCTCCCACTGTTCCAAGCCTGCTTTTTCTCAAGACCCTGTACCGATTCCGCACATCTTATAGTGTATGCCTGGAGGCCGTAAAGTGCAGGTCTCGAGATCACAAGCCTGACCGTCCAGAGCCTCGCGCCCAAGTCTTACAGAACACGACATTTTCTCGAATCTCGACACTGCATGCGAAACGCGGTCGGGAATCGATCCGGCGACCTCGGGGAAGCAGAACGCATTCTTTTATTATTATTTTTTCCTCTCTCCAACGA